>NC_091206.1:24073737-24208737 GCF_040958095.1 Procambarus clarkii
CACAATTTTTTTTATATCTTTCCAGTGTTCTGACATAAAATTTCATGTTACATCTTTAATTTTAGTATCAAATTGTTTGCACTGTAAAGGTGCACATTTTAAAACTAGTCCCATAATAATAGCACAATAGAATTTTAACAAATATTTAAAAATTTTGACCAAAAACGTATTTATAATCTTTCAAGTGTTCCGACATAAAGTTTTGTGTTACATCTTTCATGTTGATATCAAATTGTGCGTACTCTAAACGCGCTAATTTCGAAACTATGCCGAAGTCGATTGGATAGAAAATGAATTTTATACAAATATTTTTTCTATTGGACGCAAGCAGTGTCCAAAGCTAGGACACGAGAGAAAAAAAATGGACATGAGGGGGTGTCCAAAGAGAGCGATAGTGTTAAGGGTTTTCATATTTTTATGTGGGCTTTTTAGTTACTTTCTTTGGGTTTTGAGTTAATACCTGATCCCTGTTCTTTCCTTACCTCATTGAAAGAACCAAATTCTAGTTCTGTACTTAATTTTGATAGGCCTTTGTAAATCTTAGGAGTCGGTAAAAATCTTAACTTCTGAATGCTTAGAGGTTCCAACAGTATTCAGATGTCCCATAAGAAGACGTATTTAGATGTCCCATAAGGGGAGTATTCAGATGTCCTGAAGGAGGAGGTATTTAGATGTCCCATAAGGGGAGTATTCAGATGTCCCAAAGGAGGTATTTTGATGTCCCATAAGGGGAGTATTCAGATGTCCCAAAGGGGAGTATTCAGATGTCCCAAAGGGTAGTATTCAGATGTCCCATGTGAGGAGGTTTTCAGTTGTCTTATATGAGGAGGTTTTCAGATATCCCATATGAGGAAGTATTCAGATGTTCCATAAGAGGAGGTTTTCAGATGTCCCATAAGAGGAGGTTTTCAGATGTCCCATAAGAGGAGGTTTTCAGATGTTCCATAAGAGGAGGTATTCAGATGTCCCATAAGAGGAGGTATTCAGATGTCCCATAAGAGGAGGTATTCAGATGTCCCATAAGAGGAGGTATTCAGATGTCCCATAAGAGGAGGTATTCAGATGTCCCATAAGAGGAGGTATTCAGATGTCCCATAAGAGGAGGTATTTAGATGTCCCATAAGAGGAGGAATTCAGATGTCCCATGAGAGGAGGTATTCACATGTCCCATAAGAGGAGGTATTCAGATGTCCCATAAGAGGAGGTATTCAGATGTCCCTTAAGAGGAGGTATTCAGATGTCCCATAAGAGGAGGTATTCAGATGTCCCATAAGAGGAGGTATTCAGATGTCCCATAAGAGGAGGTATTCAGATGTCCCATAAGAGGAGGTATTCAGATGTCCCATAAGAGGAGGTATTCAGATGTCCCATAAGAGGAGGTATTCAGATGTCCCATAAGAGGAGGTATTCAGATGTCCCATAAGAGGAGGTATTCAGATGTCCCATAAGAGGAGGTATTCAGATGTCCCATAAGAGGAGGTATTCAGATGTTCCATAAGAGGAGGTATTCAGATGTTCCATAAAAGGAGGTATTCAGATGTCCCATAATTTTTATCTTGTTGAAACATTCAACATTCAGATCTATAACTGCAAAACATATCACCAATAAGTTACATGGCCATGCATATTTGCATAGATTTAGTAACTGATTACATGAGTTACTTTAACCCTTAAATTAACATGCTAGGGGTATAATATCCTTTGTTCCCCACAGGTGCATGTAATTTTGAAAAAAAAAAAAAATTCTTGCTAATCTGTTAATTTGTGTTCACTGATCATGGGAAAAATAATAACAAAATCGTAAGTGGCATATATTGCCCGATATAGGGCGGGGAAGTCTGGCAAAAAACAGGCGCTGACTCAGCGTGCATCTTAGGCGGTCTGTTGATCGCCAGCTGTCAGGCCGGAGTTGCCACAAAGAGATAATTACCTAATTATTTCAATGTCTCTGATTTTTTGTAGTATTTTTGTTGTAATATTATTCAATAGTGTGTAGTTTGATATATTTATATAATAATATGAGTGAATCATCGCTGTACTCAAAAATATGGTGTGCATATTGTTGTTTCAATTATGTTCATCAATCAGTGAAGAAATACTTTGTCGGTTATTACACTATATACACAGGTTATATATAAGTATATGCATGTTTTGTTCACCATAACGAACCACTAAGTTGCTATTATGAGTCAAAAAGTAACGAGGAGTGACTGCCGTGTACCAGCCAGCCACTCACGCCCTCTCTCAAGTCACCTGACTCACCCACATTCTCCTCGCACAATACTGTTTTTGCTTTTATTCACTATATACAGACACTATATATAAGTATCTGCATTCGTGTTCACCATAACGAACCACTAAGTTGGTATGTTGAGTGGCAGTGGCAGTGGCAGGCAGTGGCAGCCCGCCACTGGCTGCCACTCCCTCCCTCCCTCACCTCACCTGACTTGCCACCATTCTCCACCCACCATACTTTTTTGCTTTTATATACAGACGTTATATATATGTATTTGCATGTTTTGTTCACCATAACTGTACATCTAAGCTTGTATAGTGAGTAAAGGCACAAAGACGTAGGACCTCACACAGTCAGCTGATGGCTGCCGCCCTGAAGGCCAGACGCACTAATTTTTTTTTTTTTTTGAGATATATACAAGAGTTGTTACATTCATGTACAGCCACTAGTACGCGTAGCGTTTCGGGCAGGTCCCTGGAATACGATCCCCTGCCGCGAAGAATCGTTTTTTCATCCAAGTACACATTTTACTGTTGCGTTAAACAGAGACTACAGTTAAGGAATTGCGCCCAGTAAATCCTCCCCGGCCAGGATACGAACCCATGACATAGCGCTCGCGGAACGCCAGGCGAGTGTCTTACCACTACACCACGGAGACTTCTCCTCCAACAATACTGTTTGTGGTGTTATTACGCTATATACACACATTATATATAAATATCTACCTGTTTTATTCACCATACTTGTACAAGTAAACTGGTATGGTGCCCGAAGACCATCGTGGTAACCAGTAAACAACACCGTCGTCTGCACGGTGGCGTCGTGCAGACGACGCCACTGCCCTCACCAAAATGGCAGCTCCCAACCTATTCCTCTTGCTGTTTATACCCTTTATACACACGTTATATATAAGTATCTACATTTGTGTTCACCATAGTGAACCACTAAGCTGGTATGGTGAATGCAGTCAATAAAAGGTGACCACACACAGTCAGAAGACATCGCCACCACCATCCCTCCCATAGCATTACTCCTCCCTCCATGGCGCACAGCGCTAAATATCACCACAATCCTGCTATTATCAGAACCCTAGTCAGTTTTATCACAGTCAGGGGTCTTCTGTAATAATATCATCGCTACATAATAGCATGAACAAGTATATTATGGCATATTTAGGCGATGCTATGGTCACAAGCTGAACAGCAGTGCTGTGAGCTCATGCTGCGTGCGTCAGGCTTGGTAGCTCACTCAATACTGAGGCCCCTAACACCCGGGAGTTTGGCCCACGATTTAAAAAAAAATGGCGTCTGTTTACAAGAGCCCTGATGAAGATGTGGTGAACCCCGTGTATCCGCGGGCCATTTAAATCTTGCGTAGTACTCCAACACGTCATATGACGTGATGCTCACTTTTTCGGTAAGTTACTCAACACGTCATATGACGTGTTGCGCAGTTTAAGGGTTAATGGTTTCAGTTTTTATCCATGATTTAGCCTACATTAGCTCTTTTCACTATCTGAAATAATATACACGAATGGTGTAACAATATCTCAAAAGGGAATTGCTATTATCATAATTAGTTTTACTAACAAGAACAAAATAATTCTACTGTATATGATAAATTCTTAGAATTATCACTTTCTTCTAGAGTTTTGTTATGTAAATTATGATCATATAATACTGTGAATTGGCTGTGTGTGTGTTAATGTACTGTTATGTGCTGAAGGTAATTTTATGCTAGTATCGGAGCTTGATTCAAAACAGGTTCTCTAAATTACTGGTTAATGCAGATTTATGTGTATGTGTTTTGAATATTTAACAAAAATGTGTGATTTACTTGTAAATTATTTCAGCCTAATGGTATGTCTACTCCAGAAAAAGTAGTTAGAAGTCGTCCTGTAAGTTTACCAGGATCTGGATCACCAGTGTGCCAACGCAGTGCTGACCACCATAGCTCAACGGAAGAACGAGGCCTGGGAGAATATAGAGGCAGTTCATCATCTCGTTGGCCCCGAGGTCAGCCTCCTCCACCCCCACCAGCAACAAGTAAACCTGCTTGTAAGTAATAATTCACTCTTTTCATAATGCTTTTCCTGTGGATAGCCCCCTCCAGCTCCCCAGAGCTTACTGCGCTGATAACTATGTATTAAACCCTGACATCAATAAATTCGATGGAGTTCTAGCCTACCAGGGACCACGACCAAGAACCTGGCCCCCTCAAAGAGGCACAAGGAGCATTGGCCAATAGACACCATCCCCATGTGGTTGGAAGGAATCTGTCTGCCATCTATCAGGTTAGGCACCCAGAAAGGTAGGTGTCTCAAAACAAAATATAGCTGGTTAAAATTTGTGACCGAAAGCCGAACTAGCAAGCAGAACCCCCCAAACGTTTGACTCTGGCTTCAATCCTTGAGCAGTGCTGTGCCTTGCGGTGTTGTTCTGGTGTGTGAGCCAGGTGTTATTCAAGAAGCACTGGGGGCTGCATGTGCCTAGGGTCACCTTCCCTAAGTGCCCTGTAAGTACTGCCCTTGCAATTTGGGGTTACCTTTCTCAACCTGTTCGGGAACTATCTCTGTAGGGTTCTTTTGCTATTCGGTGATTGCCCGCCCTTGGGGTCAGCTGGGTTTTTGTTGCCACTGTTTGACCTTGGGTAGGAGGTAGTATCGTCGTTGGCAGGGGTGCATGGTACTGTGCAGCTGTCTTACATTACTCAAAGTGGACGGTTCTGTTCCTTCTGGAGACGTGCTTTTGCGGGGTTTTTCTTTTGTTTGCCTAGTGGGGGTCTGCCTGGTGCAGCAACAGGACCACTTGTATTGTTTTGGGTCCTCCACTAGACCCCCATGATTGTACATGTCACAGGGGTTCAGCTTTGGTTTGTTTGGTAGTTTTCGGATAACCAGTTAGCAGTACTTTGCCTGGACTTCCCATAGCAGTCAGCCTAAGGGCCTTGGAAAACCCCATTGGGGCACATTGGTCCAGTGGATGCGTTCCCCGAGTCCCATTTTGCTTCATGCGAGTTTGAAGGTTGCTTGGTCCCCTTGTCTCAGGGTGGCACTCACTGTCATTGCCTCCATCATGCTGCCTGTTGGGCTGATAACATCTTTGACCTGGAGTGGTACGAGTGGTGTTCCTTGCTTGTACTCCAATTAACCCATTCCACTAATATTGATATTCGGGTGCAGAGCAGCTTTAGCGTTGCATACGAGGTTTAGGTTGCTGCAATGCACTAGGTTAGGTTGCCTTCCTGGATGCCCCAAGCTGTCCCTCTTGGGTTATAGAGACTCGGACATAGAGGCGTTAATCGCCTCAACTTTGGGAGTTGGGGCAGGGTTTAGAGGTTGGTGAGACTTGGGCGGTTTTGGGAGCTGCCCCTTCCGGATCAGCGGCGGAGGCATTTGAGCCTGTTCCCCCTACCGAGGCTTTTGGGTCGGGCCAAAGGACCCCTTTCTTCCCTGCTTTTCAGGTGGACTCTGCCTTTTCTTCAGAGGCAGAGGGTTTGGATGATGACTCTGCCTCCGGGTCCTGCTGTGGAGGATCCCGGGGCTGGGGAGGAGCTGACCTGGGGGGCTTGGGCCCCATTTGACCTCGCTTGGGTGTTGGTACCCTCGGCACGGGGCTTGTTATTGCAGGGGGAGGGGTTTTCTTGTCCTCTCTCCCTGTACGAGTTTGATATGAGTTCAGCTCCTCCCCAGGTCAGGTTTACCTGGACGGTTAGTTTGAGCACCTCAATGTATGCTTGTTCGCCTCTGTCCTTCCTCGCGATGTTGGCCAGGTGCAGCTTCACGTGCTGGTTCTCTCCCTTTTGGCATCCCTGGTGGCGGAGGATTTGCACGCCTGTGGGCATTTGGCTTCAGTCTTACACTTCTTTTCCCTGCTGGACTTCACTGCCAGTCTTCGGATTGGCTCGAGGAGGATGTGGAGGTGCTGGGTTCTGGGCCTGCGTCCAGTGTGCTTGCCTCGGCGGCTCGGGCATCGGCTGCCTTGTTGAAGTTGTTTGTGCTGGTTCTAAAGGAGCCAGTGTCTCTGTTCTTTGCTTCTCATCTCGCGTGCTGGCAGGCGGTGCTCGCTCACTCCTTGGAATCTGTTTGGGACCTGGCTTTTGGTTCCATTTGGTTCCCATTTGGTTCCCTCTCAGGTTCGGACTTGGCTGGGTCTTGTGCTTGACTCTCAGACCACTTCCTTCTCTCTCCCTCCAGCAGTGTTTCTGCGGCTGCTGTTTCCCCTTCGGCTGCTTTTGGAGGGCACCCGGGTCAATTGTTGGTGGTTCGAGCAGCTGTGCGGGAATCTGAACATCACCATGCTGGTCTACCCGTCGGGTAAGATCTGGCTTCAGCGGCTGTTCTTGTTCCTTCGAGGATGTCCCTTCTGCCACTCTTGCGATCACTGGGTTTGAACCCCAGTGGCCTTGCGTCGGCTGCTGTATCGCCGGCTTCCATTTTGGGTTTTCAGGGTTCCTTGCTGTGGCACCTACCTGAGCCCTTGCTCAATGTGTTGTCTCTCGGCTGGGGCTCTGTGACCATTGTTCACCAGGCCGGCCAGGGTTGGTGGGGTCCATCCTTCCATCACGCTCACAGCACGGTGCGGAAGTTCACAGCAATGTGGCTTTTGCTTCAGAGGGTTCCCGTCACTCGTGGATTGATGATCCAGTTCCATTCGGACTGCTCCCCAGTGGTTCATTGTCTGAACCGTGGGGGTTTGATGCGGTCCTTGGCTCTTTTGGGCTGGTCGCTTCGGATGACTCGTCTGCTGGATTCTCGAGGTTTGGCTCTCCGTGGTGGTTCATACCTGGAGTGTCCAATGTCCTGGTGGAAGGCCTGTTCTGGTTCATTTCCTTGTCCGCAGAATGGACAGTCGATGCCGACTGCTTCTGTTGGCTCTGCCGGACGTATGGGCACCCAGCGGTGGACCCCTTCACGTTGGCATGGTCGAGGAAGTTTCCCTGTATATGTGTCATCCTTCCCGACTGCGAGGTCATCGGGGTTGATGCCTTTCAGCAGGACTGGTCGAGGTCGGGTTACCTGTACTTCTTCCACCCGGTCCAGCTGTTGCTTCGAGTTCTGGCTTGGTTAGAGACTTACCAGGGGAGAGTAGTCCTGTTGGCTCCTTGGTAGCCAGCTCAGCCTTGGTTTCAGGCGCTGCTTGCTCAGTGTCCAAACCCGGGGATCTTTCTGCGGCTCCACCTCTTTCAGCTGATCGGTCTGGTCTGGTATGTGTCTGGTTCGATCTTCTCCTCCGATCCACACGTCTGGTCTTTTTGATGCGGGTTTATCTTCACTTGTATGGTGATCAGGTTGCTTCATTGATGATGTCCCACCTGCGTGTTTTGTCTCGGCGGCAGTATGAAGTTTGAGGCGGTCCTTTCGTCACTTTTTGTCTCTTTGTAGGTTGTCTTCGATGTGTCTGATCAGGTTGTTTTGTACTTTCTCTCTTGGCTGTTTTTAGAACAATCAACTTATGCCGCATACTGTCGCCTCGTATCATGCTTTGCTGGCGGAGCAGCCGCCAGCTCCGGGAGCTCAGGATTTGTTCAGGGTGGATGTCATTTCTGCTCCATTCCACAAGCTTTCTTGTGCATTGTTTCACCTACGGCGTGCTCATGAACAAATCCTGAGCTCCCAGAGCTGGCGGCTGCTCCGCCAGCAAAGCATGATACAAGGCGACAGTATGCGGCATAAGTTGATTGTTCTAAAAACAGCCAAGAGAGAAAGTACAAAACAACCCGATCAGCTCAGCCTGAACTGTCCTGGTCGTTGAACCGGGTGCTCTCTTTTCTCTCTTCTGGGTTTGTGGTGGCCCCTATGGTTCAGAATGGTTTTTCTAAGGCTCTTTTCTTGTTGAAATTGGCCTCTGGGGGTCGGGTCAGGGAGGTTTGTGCTCTCCTCCGGTGCAAGGGGTTTCTGCTCATTCGGTCCTGGTAGTCTGTTTGTTCGTTTGCAGCTGTGTCTTTCTTTTCTGGTGAAGAATGAGACTGCTGCCTTGGGTTGTTGGTGCTTGATTGGTTCAGCCGGGGGTGCATCATGTCTTGAATCTGGTTGCGGCTCTTTGCTGTTACTAGCACGCCACGGCCACGGTGGATGGAGATGTGCCTTGGGTACATATCTCGGATTCCCTTCTTCCATGTTTCAGAGTGTGGGTCTCAAAGGTCATCCACAGGGTTATTCGGTCCATCTAGCCTGCAGTCTATTCCCGTGCCCAAGACGTTCGTAAGTTCACAGCTTTGGCTGCTGTTTTTGGTGACATGTCCTGGGCTGACATAGAGGCGCAGGGTTTTTGGCGGTCAAACAGGGTCCTGGCCGCATGGTACCTTGTTAATTTTTCAAAGCTACTCGGGCGTGTGTAGCTTTGGGTCGCAGGTTGTAGCCAGTTGTCTGGTCTTCGATTTGAGGAGCATGTGATGACCGCCTCCCGGGTAAGTCCCTCTTTGCTTAATCTTTGGTTAGAAAAACCAGCTTTGAATGTAATGAAACGCCAGTTTCTGGGCGATTCCCTGAGGCTTGCTGGCAACCTGACCGGTCGCCGGTTTTACTGTTTTGACATTCAGCCTCTGAACTAGGGTTGGATAGCTGATGTGGGGGGATCTGAGGCTCCCCCTTCCCCCCTCCCAGGGAAGGGGGGGAGCTGCACAGACAGCAGTGTGGTGGCTATGGTGATGTCATGCTTGTTTACTTGTGTTCGGTTTGGGGAGTTCTGCTTGCTAGTTCGGCTTTCGGTCACAATTTTTTAACTACTTGTAGTTTGTTTTGGAATTCCTACCTGTCTGGGTGCCTAACTCGGTAGATGACAGACATAGACTGCTTCAACCATATGTGGGTGTCTATAGGCCATTGCTCCTCGTGCCTCACTGAGGGGGGCCAGTTTCTGGCTCGTGGTCCCTGGTTGGCTAGAACTTCATAGAATTGACTGATGCCATGGTCTAATACATACATATCAGCCTGGTAAGCTCCAGGGGAGCCTCTGGGACTCTACTAGAAAATGGCATTTCATTACATTCAACCCTGGTATTTTCAATACTGTTTGTATAAAAGTTTATAAAATTATGAATGAGCTAATAACCTTTCTTAATATTGACCGTGAAATAATTTTAATTAAAATGCACTCCCTGTGGTGTAATGGTAACACACTAGCCTGGCGTTTTGCGAGCGCTTTGGTCTGGGTTTGTATCCTGGCCGAGGAACATTTACTGGGCGCCAATCCCTAACTATGGTCTCTGTTCACACAGCAGTGTTATGGGTACCTGGTTATTAAAAGATTTGGTGGGTTGCATTCTGAGGAAAATTAGGATTAAGGACTTGCCCGAAATGCTATGCATGCTAGTGGTTGTACAAGAATGTAAGAACTCTTGTATAAATAAATAAATAAATAAATAAATAAATAAATAAATGTAAGGTTTATATAATCTATAAACTGTGCTTGTATGACTGTGGTGTTTGGATTTTTGTAAATATAATGAACAGAAATATGTAACAGTAAAATATGTAAATAATATGTAAATATGTAATGAAATATGTAAATAATGTAAACTGAAAAACTTTTCCTACATTTAAAAACAAAAATTATGTATACTGATAATATATCATGTAGAATCCTTGATGATGCTATGATAACAAGTGACTAAAATGTTTCTCTCACTGAACATGAGGAATTGTGTATGTATGGAAGTGTCTTGCAATTCAATCAGTAAACATTAAGAACAAATCTTTTTCTAATTGAAATGCTAGTAATTAGTTGAAATTAAATATTGCAAAACTAATTTTCTAGTTTTGCCATATTTAATGCCTCTGACCTCTCCTTGTAGCTCTTTTCTTTCAGTTCCGCGAGCCATTTAGTTGCATGCCTTTGCTCCTTTTCCAGTTTGTTGATGTGCTTCTTAAGACATGAGCACCATACAACCGCTGCATATTCCAGCTTTGGTCTAACAAAAGTTGTGAACAATTTCTTTAGTATTTCTCCATCCATGAATTTAAAAGCAATTCTGAAATTGGAAAGCATAGCATAGGCTTCTCACACAATGTTCTTTATCTGGTCATCAGGTGAGTTTCCTATCTAGAACCATCACTAGATTTCTTTCTTTATCAGAATTTTTTTAAGTTTTCACATAATTTTTAGGTTATATAATAATAATAATAATAAAAATAATAATAATAATAATAATAATCACAGTAATCACACTAACATGGTACAGTATGAATCAAAGAGAAAATCCACCAGGGCTGTGAAGTGGAGCGAACCTAACAAGTCAGCGGGGGTCCAGTGGTGGAGTATGCGACTGGCAATGCCGGGGTCTAATAGGTTCGCGCCACCTCACAACCCTAATATATTTTCTCAATAACAATAAAAATAATAATATTGATAAATAACAATAATAATACACACAAATCACAATAACATGACATATCAAATGAACAGATCCACAAAGGGCTTGATAAGGGTTTGAACCTATATGCTGAGTGTTCCCAGATGTGTCTTAGTCAACTGTACCACTACATGGTCAAAAGAATTACAACCTGGAGTGCTACTGCCCTCACGAGGATCCTGAGGCTTCCACTGAAGCCTAACCGGGGTTTCACACAATTCCCTCATGCACTCTGGCTCTGTCAACGAGATAGTTCTACCTCTGACTTCAATATGTACTTCAATACACACACAGAAATCACAATAACGTAATATATTGTGACCATGTCGTGGTACAGTTGACTAAGGAGCGTCTGGGAACACTCAGCACATAGGTTTAACCCTCATCAAGGCCCTTGTGGATTTGTTCAAATAATAATAGTAGTAGTAATAATAATAATGGTAATAATAATAATAATAATAATATTTATTCAAAAGAATGTGTATACAAAGATCATAAGAGTAATGTACAATTATAGGAACAGGAGTGACACATACTAATGAAGCCACTATTATGCAAAGCATTTCATGCAAAACTTAAAATAAAATAAAATAAAAAATTAACTAAAGGTGTGAGGGGGGTACAGCACTTAATACTTTAGGAGAAGTAAGCTAACAAGATGAGAACATTCATGGAAAACATCAAATGAATACAAAAAAAGTGATACTTAACCACTGCACTGTGCTGCATTGAAATATGACACTCCCATAGTGCACAGATAATAAATTATTTCCAAAAAATATTGTTAAAATGCAGTCTCTGATCTCGGAAAACTAAAATAAAATATTGTATGCGACATACTTTAGCCATGATGGGGCTGAGAAGTTGAGGAATTTATGGGCGCTGAGTGATGAGGCGCTCGAGAAAACTCGACCCCGCCACCCTGTGGGTTATCTTGAGGTTATCTTGAGATGATTTCGGGGCTTTAGTGTCCCCGCGGCCCGGTCCTCGACCAGGCCTCCACCCCCAGGAAGCAGCCCGTGACAGCTGACTTAACTCCCAGGTACCTATTTACTGCTAGGTAACAGGGGCATTCAGGGTGAAAGAAACTTTGCCCATTTGTTTCTGCCTCGTGCGGGAATCGAACCCGCACCACAGAATTACGAGTCCTGCGCGCTATCCACCAGGCTACGAGGCCCCCTGGTGGGGACAGCAGTTGCTGCAAATATAATTTTTCATAATTATTTCAATGTCTTTCAATCATTTCTTCTCTGTTTTTTGCTGTAATTTTATTCAAAAGTGTGTAATTGGTGGAATTTATATAGTTCAGTGTGTGTGGAACATTGCTATGCTTAAAATTATGGCACTCACATATGGTGATTTGTAAACAGTATTATATTCTGATATCAATCAGTGTTCTTGCTATTATTACACTGTATACATATGTTGTATATAACTATCAACATTTTTGTGTACCATAATGAACCACAAAGATCGTGTGTTGAGAGTATACACAAAGAGCACGAATTCATGGTCAATCTAGTGGCCGACAGCTGAGTGTGGCAGGGGATTACCACAAATACATTTTTACATAATTTCTTCAGTGTCTGTGAATGGTTTTGTATCTAGTTTTGTGTGGGGGAGCCCCTTCGGCTCCCTGGAGCTATCCAGGCTGATATTGCTAATGTCAGACTTTGGCATCAGTCACGTGTGTTGAGCTCTTTGGGCCTACCGGGGAGCACAAGCCAGAATCTGGCCCCTTCAGAGAGGCACGAGGAGCAATGGTCTATAGAAATCCTTGTGTGGTTGAAAGCATTCTATGTCTGCCATTGACCGGGTCAGGCACCCAGAAAGGTAAGCGCCACCAAAACAGACCCCTATTCTGGTGAAAATTGCTACAAAAAGCTGATATATGTTCATATAATACAAAATTATATGAACATTTTACGGATGATGCTAAGATACTGAGGAAGATAGGAGATACAGACGATTGAAATACCCTGCAAATTAATCTTGATAAAGTTAGTGCTTGGAGCGTCAAGTGGTAAATAGAATTCAATGTGAATGAATGCCATTTTATGGAATGTGGAATCAGAGAACTAGATCACACACACAACTTACAAATTATGTGGAAAAGAATTACAGAACTCTAATAAAGAATGAGACCTAGGTGTGGGTTTAGATAGTAAGCTGTTGCCAGAGGAACACACAAAGAACATTTTGAGAGGGTCATATGCGTTGCTTTCCAACTTCAAACTTGCTTTTAATTATATTGATGGTGAAAGCGTACAACCCATTGAGAGCCTTGAGGCTCTCGATGGGTGGTGCGCATTGCACCTCAGGGATCTTACGAGTATAGCGTATCATTCAAAACTCCTGCGGCTACATGGGGTTCACATCAACTTTCTCAGGGCTCTTGTAAACAGACGCCTTCTGTGCTTCTTCCTGGGGCCTTCCATGTTTGGGTTATTTGTTCCCCATGCTTTCTGGGTCCCTCATTCCTTGCCGGTCTGGCTTTACCTGGCTTCGCTTTTCCATGTACATTCCAATTGAAGTTCAGATGTTTATTTAGGTAATGTACATACTTACAAGGTGAGATACAAACATTGATGGAACATTGGATTCTCTGTTCAACCCTAGTTGTCCTCCCCTAGTTGTGCTTGTTGGGGTTGAGCTTTGGCTCTTGGTCCCGCCTCTTCGCTGTCGGTCGCTTAGTGTGCGGGTTCCTGGACCTGCTGGGCTTCTCCGTATCTACGTTTGACCCTGTCTGGAGTCAGGCTCTGCCATTCTCTGCCTTCTCCATGAGACGCTCCCTCAGGTTGCATTTACATGTTACATGTTGCATATTGCCTGTTGCCTGTTGTGTGTGGTGCATGTTGCTGGTGCGTGTGTGCATTGGTAACGTGTGCTACGGTGACATGTAGTACTTGTTACTGTGTCGGGAAGGTGAGGGGGTGACATTTTGCTGTAATTTTGTGCCTGGGGTTGCGCTTTGACTCTTTCGTCCTGCCTCTCCCCTGTTGCTTCCCTGATATCTCCTGGGCTCTTGTCAGGTCTGCACTTGCAGCTGTGTGTGGGATCCGCTTCCACCACTTCCTTTCCTCGTGCATCTCCTTCACACTGTTGTGTGTTTTGTTTGTGCCTTTTGACCTTCCTGTTGCCAAGTTTGGGTTCCTGTTTTCCTGGCATGCCCTGCCTTGCCCTGCCCTGCCCTGCCCTGCTCTTTTTCGGGGTCTAACGATGTTCTTTCTCTGGGGTCTCGTGTCGGGCTTGTAGTTTCTGATCTCCTGGCGAGCTCGCTCGCATTGGGGGGTTTTTTGTTCGACAGACGTTCCATCTCCGTCTTTGCTGGCTTGGGTTTCCAGCCCTGCTTCCTTGGTGGTCATGCCCGAGATCTTCCCGCGGCTCCGCCTCTTCCTAGGCTTGGATGAACCTTGATGGGGCTGGTTGGGTTCTGACTTGAGTCTCTCACCTTTGGTAGGTGGTTGGGTGGCTTCGTAGTTAGTGTCCCACCTGCGTGCTTTTCTTGGCGGCAGTTTGGGGTAATTTGGCGGTCCTTCCTTTTCCTTCTGTCCCTTCTTAGGTGGCTGCGTTTGTTGGCGTCGGCTTGGCTTTTTTGGTGGGGGTTGGGGGCTGCATACTGTCGCCTCGTTTTGTGCGGCGCTGGCGGAGCCGCTTCGGCTTGCTTTCGGTCTTGGTGTTACAGCTGCGCTGTTCGTAGGCTGTCTCATGCGTTGTTTCACCTCTGTCCTGTTCTTGCGTCACTAGGGCCGTCCTGGTCTCTGAACAGCGTGCTCTTTCTTCTCCTCGGTTGGTGGTGGCCCCTTCGGTTCGGGTTTGTTTTGACGGCTCTTTTTCCTGTTGGCATTTGCCTCTAGGGCTCGGGTTGCTGAGCTTCTTGCTCTCCTTCGATCATGGCATTTGATTTGTTCGGGTCAGCCATCTCCCTCTTTTCTAGCACGGGGTGAGGCTGCAGTGTTCCGTGGGGGTCCTTGGTTTGTTGGTGCTTGGTTGGTCGGGCCAGGGGTGCGTCATGTTTTGTGTTCAGTTGCGGCCCTCCGCTGTTGTTTGCGCGTCACGGCTTCTGCGTCCGTGGCGTGCTTTGCGGTTCTGTTCTTCCCTGTTCACGGGAGAAGGTGTCCCGGGTCATCTGCTGTGTTATTGCAGCTAGCCAGCCTGTGTTCTTTGCCCGTGCCTGTGGCGCTTGTGGTTTCACTGCTCTTGCTGCCGTCTTGGCAGCGTGTCCTTGCTGACTTCAGGCACGGAGCTTTTTGGCAGTCAGACAGAGGCCTGGCTGCTTGTTGTCTCGTGTCGTTTCCGGGCCTGTTCGGGCCTGTGACGCCTTGGGTTGGCAGTTGCAGCCAATTGTTTCGCTTTCCGTTTAAGGGTTCATGGTGTTCACCTCCCGGATCCGTCCCTTTGACCTTCCTCTGTGGGTAGTTAGCTCCGGGGAGCCGACAGGATTCCCTCCAGAAAACCAGCGTTAAATGTAATGAAACTCCATTTTCTGGGTGAGACCCGGAGGCTCCCCGGCATTCCTCCCTCTGGTCGGCGTTTTTTTTGCGTGTTTTGACATCCAGCCTCGGAACTATACCAGGCTGATATGTTAATGTCAGACTTTGGCATCATTCATGTGTATGGAGTTCTGTGAACCTACCGGGGACCACAAGCCAGAACCTGGCTTGTGGTCTGGGCCTGGGCCGCTCAGAGAGGCATGAAGAGCAATGGCCTATAGAAACCCCCGTGTGGTTGGAAGCATTCTATGTCTGCCATCGACCGGGTCAGGCACCCAGAAAGGTAAGCATCCCAAAACAAACCTCTATTCTGGTAAAGTTTGCTACCAAAACCTAAACAAGTGGATAGAATTCCCCCCCAAAAAACGAGCAAATGAGCATGATGTTACTCGTCGCCACCCCCTTTCTGGGTCCGTTACGAGGTTCCAGAGTTGTCCTGGCTGGCAGACTGTCCTGTGTTTGACTTGGAGGCTTGGCATTCCTTCTGTCGTACTCGCTCGCTTGAGTAGCGCTAGGCTTCGACAGTGGTTCAGGTTTTCATGGGGGAAGGGGGGGGGGGGCAATCTTGAGCACCGCAATGAGTGTTTGTTTGCCCTGGCCCTTCCCCGGGATGTTGGCATTCTGCAGTTGCATGTGCAGGTTTCCCTCCCTTTCGGCAATGCAGGATGCTGAAGACTTGCGCGCCCGTGGCCTTTTGGCTTCAACCTTGCATTTCTTTTCTCTCCTGGAGCTGTCTTCGGACTAGTTTGCGGAGGATGTGGGAACGCTAGGGGCTGTTCCTGGGTCCGGTGCCTTGGGCTTGGCGGCTCGAACCTTGTTGAAGCTTTTTGCGCCGATTTTGCGGGAGGTGGTTTTCCTATTTTATACTTCCCGGCTCGCGTGTAGGCAGGCGGTGCTTGCCTCCTCTCTGGAATCTGCCTGGGCCCTGGCTCTTAGGTTGTCTTCTCCTTTTTGTCCTCTGCTTTTTGAGGATTCGGCTGTGGCGCAGTATATACAGGCTGCTTTGGCTACTTGTCATCCTATGTCTGACTTGTTGGTTCTCTGGGGGATCCGGGGGGGGGGGCCTTCCTGAGGGAGTTGTGCCAGGACTCGGGGTTCCACTCGTCATGGTAGGACACTGGTGCCCGGTTTGGGTCCGGCCCCGCCTTCGGTCTCACCTTCAGTCCTGCCTTTATCTGGTCAGCGTGGTGTTCGCTCTGTGTAGGGTTCTGGGTCTCATAAGGGGCGCCGGCCCTTTCGCGGTTCGCCCCATTGACGGGGTGATGGGGGGAAGGCTGGCGCTGTTCGCTCGCACCTGGTCCCACGATTTGTGGGTGTTTCGGGTCATTTCTTTCGGCCTGCAGTGGCGTTGGGTGGCCCCACCTCCTTCAGGGGGTGCGTGGCTGGTGGGGCAGGCCTCTTCCCTTGCACTCTGTCGGGTCGTCATGGATTAGGTGTGTTTGGGCGTTTGTAGAAACGATGACGTCCCTCAGATGGGTTTCCCGTCTGTTCCCATTACCGAAACGGGACTGTGGGGACCTGAGGTTCATTCTGGACTTATCCCATCTGAACCCCTGGGTTCATTGCCCCTCCTTTCGGATGACTATGCTATCCCAGGTTCTGCTCTTGTTGGCACTGGACTCTTGGATGGTGTCCCTGAACCTTCGGGGTGCTTATTGGCCCGTCCCAATTAACCCGGGGTTCAGGGACTGGCTTGGTTTTGTTGTGGTGTGTCAGGGTTACCGCTTTTGTTGTCTCCCGTTTGGGTTGCACCTGGCACCTCACGTGTTCATGAGCCTTTCCCGGGTCGTTGTGGCCCATTTGCGTCTCTTAGGTGTTCGGGTGTTGGCCTACTTCGACAACTGGCTGGTTTGGGCTCCCAGCTGGTCCTTTTGTCTGCTAGCCAGGGATTTGGTTCTTTCCCAGCTCACCGGGTTCGGGTTCTTGGTGAATTGGAGGAAGTCACATTTAGTTCCATCCCAGGTTTGGACCTGGCTGGGTCTTGTGTGGGACTCTTGGACCGCTTCCTTGTCTCCTCCTCTGGAGTCTCTCCTGCGGCTGCGATCCTGCATGCACCTGTTTCTGGGGGGCTCCCAGGTAACCCGGCTGTTGCTTGAGGGTCTGTGCGGGAGCCTGAACTTTGCGATGATGATCTACCCGGCGGGTCGGGTATGGCTTCGTCGGCTATTCTGGTTCCTTCGTGGACATCCCTTCCACCTCTCGCGCGATCGCTGGGTTCGTACCCCAGGGCCCTTGTGTCGGCTGCTACATCGCCGGCTTCCTCTTCAGGTTTTTCGGGGTTCAGTGCCTTGGCGCCTGCCCGAGCCCTCGCTCGATGTGTTCACGTATGCGTGAACACATCAGCCGGGTTTGTTGTGGCCCCTCCGGTTCAGGATTGCTTCTCGAAGGCTCTTTTTCTGTTGGCACTGGCCTCTGGGGGGTCAGGTCGGTAAGTTTCATGCTCTCCTCCGGCGCAGGTGTTTCTGCTTTTTCGGTCGTGGTGATCAGTTTGTCCGTCTGCAGCCATCTCCTTCTTTTCTGGCGAAGAATGAGACTGCTGCTCTCCGGAGGGGTCCTTGAGTTGTTGATACTTGGTTGGTCATGCCACGTGTGCGTCATGTTTTGTGTCCTGTTGCGACCCTTTGCTGTTATTTGCGCGCCAAGGCTTCTGTGTCCAGGGACGCGCTTTGGATTGAATCAGTTTTCCTTCTTCCCTGTTTGTGGGTGCGGGTCTCCCAGGGTGTCCTCAGGGTTGTTAAGGCTAGCCAGTCTGCGGTCTATCTCTGGGCTCATGACGTTCGCAAGTTCGCTGCTCTTGCTGCCATCTTTGGCAATATGTCCTGGACCGAGATTCGGGCTCAGGGATTTTGTCAGTCGAACAGGGTCCTGGCTGCTCGGTATCTCGTGAACGTTCCTGGGCCAAGTCGGGCCTATGTCGCTTTAGGTTGGCGGTTGCAGCTAGTTGTCTCGACGTCGAGTTGAGGAGTGAGCAGCGACCACCTCTCGGGTAAGACCCTATCTTTTTCCTCTTTGGGTAGTTAGCTCCGGGAAGCTAAAGGGGTTTCCCCCAGAAAACCAGCATTGAATGTAATGAAACGCTATTTTCTGGATGAGACTCGGAGGCTCTCCAGCATCCCTCCCTCCCGCCAGGTCGGCGGTTTTTCGTGTGTTTTGACATCCAGCCTCATTACTGATGGGTGGATAGCCAGCGTGAGGGGTCTGTGATTCCCCCTTTTCCCTCCCGGGAAGGGGGGAGCTGCGCAGACAGCGGCACGGTGACATGTGATGTCATGCTTGTTTGCTCGTTTCTTTTTAGGGAGTTCTATCCACTTGTTCGGCTTTTGGTAGCAAACTTTACCAGAATATGGGTTTGTTTCGGGATGCTTACCTATCTGGGTGCCTGACCCGGTCGATGGCAGACATAGAATGCTTCCAACCACACGGGCGTTTCTATAGGCCATTGCTCCCATGCTTCTCTGAGGGGGGGGGGGGCGGCAGGTTCTGGCTTGTGATCTCCGGTAGGTTCACAGAACTCCATACATATGACTGATGCCAAAGTCTGACATTAGCATATCAGCCTCGATAAGCTCCGAGGAGCCTCTGGGTATCGCCCAGAAAATGGGGTTTCATTACGTTCAATACTGTTTTCTGTGGGGAGCCCCTACGGCTCCCTGGAGCTTATCGGGCTAATGTGTGTTATGTTAGACCGGGACATTAGCTAAGGAGTTCAGACCTACCAGGGACCAGCGCCAGAACCTGGCCCCTTCAGAGAGGTTTCAGGGAGCAATGGCCCTGGAAAACCCCATATGGTTGGGGGTTTTCCTTATCTGCCATCGACCGGGGTTAGGCACCCAGAAAGGTAGGCGTAACAAAACAAACCCCACATGGTAAGAAACTACAACAAAAACCGAACAGAGAGGTAGAAAACTCCCTACAATCCCAAGGAAACAAGCAAACAAGCAAACATCACACTTTACTGCCGCGCCGATCGTCCGCGCAGCCCTCCGCACCCCGGGAGGGGGAGGGGGGAGCCCCGGACCTACCGCGCCGGCTGCCAAGCTTCAGTTCGTTCGCTAATGTCAACCGGGATTGACGCTTCTCTGGCCTCAGTTTCCTAGGCGGTGTTTGCCTTGTGTGGCGTTCACTGCCGTGTGTTGTGGTGTGCGGTGGCCAGGAGTACTTCATCAGTGCCGGGGCTGCATGTGCTTAGTGGCTGACTTCCCTAAGCGCCCTGTGAGTACTGCCCTTGCGTAACAGGGTTATCTTCCCTGGGGCGTTCGGGAACCATTCCCGTAGAGGTTCTTGCTGCTCGGCATTTGCCTCGCCCTTGGGGCCAGCTGGGGCTTGGGGCCCTTGTTTGGCCCTGGGTAGGGATTGGTATTGTGCTGGTTAGGGCGTCAAGGTGTTGCGCAGCCTGCCACCTAAGCGGCGGCCGGTTTCTGTTGCCTCTGGAGACGGTGTACTTTTGCGGAGTTTTTCTTTTGTTTTTCATTTTCTTGCCTGGTGGGGGTCTGCCTAAGGTGGTTATAGTTCTACTGGTAGTGTTTGGCGGCCCTCTGCTAGGCTCCCGTGCTTGTACACGTCTCAGGGGTTTTCAGTGCTATAATCTACCCTCTTGTTATGTTTGGGTTTCTTAACCGGTTAGCAACACCTTGCCCGGGCTTCCCGTAGTTGTTACCCTACGGGCCCTGGAAACCCCTGTCTGGGCTCGGGGGACCATTGAATGTGTCTTCCGGGTTCCAACCCGTCTTGAACGGGATCGTTGGTTGCTGTTCCCTTGTCTCCGGGTGACAGTCGCCATTTTTACCTCCGTCATGCTGCCTGTTGGGTCACTGACACCTTGACCCGGAGTCTTGCGAGTGATTCTCTGCTTGTTCTCCAGTACTCTCCTGATGTTATTACTGTTCAGAGTACAGGCAGCATCCGTGTTGCAAGCTAGGTTAGGTTGCTGCAACATGCTAGGTTGGTTTCCCACTCGAATGCCCGTGGCCGCCCCGTTTGGTTAGGTGCTGCTCGCCCCTTTCTCTCCATGTTCCCGGTTCCGGACCGTCTGCGGGTTTCGGGGTCGGGGCGGGGTTCAGTTGCGGCAGAGACTCGGGCGGTTTTCGGGGGATGCCCCGTTCGGGTTGGGGACGGAGGTTTGAGCCTGTGCCTCCTGCCAAGGCTTCTGGGTCTTACCAGCGGCCCTTTCTTGTTGCCTTTCCCATGGGCTCTTGCTTTTCTTTAAGGGCGGAGGGCTTGGAGGACGGCTCTGCCCCGGGGCCTCTGTTGTTGGTTCCCGGGGCTGTGGGGGTTGCCTGCTAGCAGTTCTGGGGCGGTTTTGCCCCTTCAGGGGTTTTTCTGCTGTTGGGCGTCGTTTTTCGCCCTTCCAGTCTGCTAGCTTCCCACATTTGCTGGCGTGTTTTTGTGTATTAAGCGTCAGTCACAGCCCCTGCTGGCGGCCATTTTCGTCTGCCGGTTTCACGGCATGGCCACCAGGGCGGCGTTGCGGTTTGTTTACATGCGTCTGGGTGTGCGAGCGAGCGTCTCTGGTGAGTTTTCAAAAAATTTGCAGGGTTTTTGTTCTCCTGTTGTCGTTTCTTTGTTTTTCTGGTGTTTTCTTGCCGTTGCCTGTTCCTCTGGGAACGTTTGGGTGTTGATTTTGGGTCTGAGCCTCTGGGTTTAGGCTCAGTGCCCCTGGCTGGTATGCTTGCTCCCACACCTTGCCCCTCGGTTTTCGGTCTGTTGGGACCGTTTTTCCCAGGGCGTTCTGCTGGGGTCTGTGCTTTGCCTTTTAGTGGTGTTCTCCGCCGGCAAATGTGGTGGTTTGGGCTCCCCCTGGTTCGATTCTGGGTTCCTTTGGGTTCCTTGGTTTCGTTCTGGAGGTTTCTTCCTCTTGGTCCCCCTTTTGTGGGTTCAGGGGACTTTGTTTCCTCGTGTGACCCGGTTCTGCCTTTTGGGGTTCCGGGGTCTTCCTGGCTTGCAGACTGAGCTTTTTGGGTCTTGGCACATGTTGTGGTTGTGCTGGGACTTTGTGGTTTTGCTGTCGAGGTGGGCCTTTTGATGCAGTTTTGTGCCTTCTTTGCCTGGCCGGCGTAGTGCTCTTTGCCACTAGTTGGCAGCTTGTGCTTTTACAATATATGTCCTCACCTAGTTGTGCTTGTGGGGGTTGAGCTCTGGCTCCTTGGTCCTGCCTCTCAACCGTCCGTCAACAGGTGTATCGGTTCCTGTGCCTCTTGGGCTCTGTCATGTCTACATGTGACATTGTATGGGGGTCAGCCTCGTTACTTGTGTGAGGAGTCGCCACATTACTTCTTAGTGCTTTCCCGTTCCCATTCTGACACTCAAAAAAAAAAAAAAAAAAAAAAAAAAAAAAAAAACTAATTCTATCTGTGGCTCTTTTGGGTACTCGGTTTCCACCTGTGTCCCCTAGTGCGTGTGCCCCTTGTTACATAGCCTGTCCTTCTCAACCCTGTCGATTCCCTTGGGTATCTTGTATGTGGTGATCAGGTCTCCCCTCACTTCCTCTTCCAGCGAAGTGTGGTTTCATTCCCGTAGTCTCTCCTCATGACTTCGGTAGTGTACTTTTTCTTTCTGAAGGGGTTCTGTTCCCTTCTCTGTTGACTGGGCGCTGGGGGAGCAGCTTGCTCTGTTGCCTCTCGCTTGGTCCCGCTGTTGGTGGGCGCTTTGGGTTGTCTTCCGGCCTCTGCTGGCGTTGGAGGACGGCTTCTCCCCTTGGGGGGGGTTCAGAGCTGGCGGGGTGGGCTTCTTCCCTGCGCTTCGTCATTTCCTCTTCGTGGGTGCGTGGGGCGTGGTCGATCCGCCCCATCCTTCTGGGCTTCCCGTCTGCTCTTTGCAGTCATGAGCTTTTCCCGTCTGCTCTTTGCAGTCATGAGCTTTTCCAGTCTGCAGTTCTTCTGGACTACTTCCGTCTGCGCCCTGGATCCTCTGCCCTGCTCGGAGGACTGTTGTCTCCTGTTTGGATTCTGTTAGGGCCGGGTGCATGGATGGTGGACCTGGACCTCCAGGTCACTTCTTGGCACGTTCCTCTCCAGTTTTTCTGGGGCTAGCACGGTTGGTAATTACCTATGTGTACTTACCTAAGTGTAGTTACAGGATGAGAGCTACTCTCGTGGTGTCCCGTCTTCCCAGCACTCTTTGTCATATAATGCTTTGATTATAATTGTCATATTGTCATATAATGGTTGTCATATGTCATAATATGTCTTCATATGATTGTCATACCATGCTTTGGTGGTGGGGCTTCAGGTTTGCTGTTTTTATTGCATTCCCTATTTTGTGAAGGGCACTTTGTATACTCTTTGCATCTTTACCGGATCTTAGTGCCCTGTCTGCGTCTGAGATTCGGTGTCTGGCCTACCTCGACGACTGGCTGGAGTGGGCTCCCAGTCAGTCCGCTTGTCTGCTCGCCAGGGGATGGTTCTTTCCAGATCGCTGGGTTTGGTTTCCTGGTGATCTGGAGGTTTTACCTTCTGTTTCCGTCCCGGGTTCGGACCTGGGCCTTGTTTCAGGCTCTTGGGCCCCTCATTGTCTTCCCTCCAGAAGTGTTACTGTGGCTGTGGTCCCGCCTTTGGCTGTTCAGGAGGGGGTCCCGGGTTGCTCAGCGGTTGCGCGGGAGTTTGCACTTCGGCGTGCTTGTCTGCCCGCGGAGTCGGGTTTGGCTCCGGCGTCGGTTGGTTCCTACGGAGACTCCACTTCCGCCTCTTGCATTCCTTGGGTTCCTCTGGGGATCTGGTGTTGGTGCTGCGACACCAGCTTCCTCTTTGGGGTTTTCGGGGTTCCGTGCCTTGGCGGCTCCCCGAGCCTTCGCTCGATGTGTTCACGGACGGGTCGTCTCTCGGCTGGGGCTTTGTGACCAGTGCTCACCAGGTCGGCCGAGGTTGATGGAGTCTGTCTGTCCGTCGGGCTCACAGCCCGGTTCAGGTGTTCATGGCTGTCTGGTTTGCGCTTCGGAGGGTTTGGGTCACTAGGTACTCTACCATTCAGCTCTGTTTGGACTGTTCTCTGGTGGTTCTTGCCGGAACCACAGGGGGTTTGGTTAACCGTGTGGTTCGTGTCCGGGGTGTGTCCTGCGTCCTGGTGGACAGCTGTCTCGGTTCATTCCTCTTCGTGGGTTGGCCAGTCGTCGCCGATTCGTTTTGTTGGCTCTGTTGGGCTTATGGACTCCTGGCCATGGACGTCTTCGGGTCGGCGTGGTCTAGGCGTCGCCCGTTTTGTGGCGCCCTTCCCACCTGCGAGGACTTCACGGTGGAGGCTTTCGGCAGGCCTGGTCGAGGTGGGGGGTACCTGTACCTCTTCTCCCGGTCCAGCTGTTGCTTCGGGTTCTGGCTCAGTTGCAGCCCATTCCCACGAGAACAGTCCTTATGGTTCCACTGTGGCCGGCCCGGCCTTCTTTTCAGACGCTGCTTGATAGGTGTCCGTACCCGGGGCGTTTTTCCTGAGGCTTCGCCTCTTTCAGCAGGCCGAATCGGTCCTGTCCGTGACTGGTTCGGCCTTCTCTTTGGCTCTTCGCGTCTGGTATTTTGACGCAGGTATCGCCATCTCTATGGTGTTCAGGTGGCTTTGTTGACGGTGTCCCACCTGCGAGCTTCGTCTTGGAGACTGTATGACGTTTATTACGTCTTCTCGCGTTTTGTTTCCCCTCCGGCCTGCTCATGAGTCGCCTGAGCCATCCTGGTCCTTGTTCAGGGTGCCTTCTTCTCTTCCCCTCAGTTTGTGGTAGCCCCTTCGGTTTCAGTTTCCTCCTCTTTGGTACTGGTGGTAGCTTTATTGGTGTGCAGCCTTTCTCTGTCCTGGCGACGGTCGAGACGGCTGCTTTCCGGAGGGGTTCTTGGGGTATTGGTACTTGTTTGGTTTGGCCGGGGGGTGCGTCCTGTGTTGTCCAGTTGTGCTTTTTGCTGTTGCCGGCGTACCGTGCCTGGGGATGCGCTGTGGTTGATCCGGTTCCTTCGTTCCCTGTTTTCAGGGCTCGGGTCTCCCGGGTCGTCCGCAGTGTTTTCCTTCTTACTGCGGTCTGTCTTTGCGCCCGTGCTGTTCAGACGTTTGCAGCAATTGCTGCTGTGTTGGTGACGTCTCGGGCTCATTTCGGGCGCAGGGAATTGTGGGTCGCACAGGTTTTTGGCCGCCCATCCATATGTGCGTCTGTTCTTGGGCGTTCTTGTTGCCTTGGGTCGCAGGTTTGCGACCGGTTGTCTTGGCTTTGCATTGCAGAGTTTGTGGCGGCCGCCTCCCGGGTTAGCCCTTTCTTTTCCTTCTCTTTGGGTATGAAGCTCCAGGGAGCCGTAGGGGCTCCCCACAGAAAACCAGCGTTGAATGTAATGAAACGCCATTTTCTGGGTGAGCCCCGGAGGCTCCCTGGAAACCCTCCCTCCCACCGGTCGGCGGTTTTTTCGCGTTGGTTGAAGCTTAGCTTCCGAACTGGAGCTTGGCAGCCGGCGCGGTAGGTCCGGGGCTCCCCCCTCCCCCTCCCGGGGTGGGGAGGGCTGCGCGGACGATCGGCGCGGCAGTAAAGTGTGATGTTTGCTTGTTTGCTTGTTTCCTTGGGATTGTAGGGAGTTTTCTACCTCTCTGTTCGGTTTTTGTTGTAGTTTCTTACCATGTGGGGTTTGTTTTGTTACGCCTACCTTTCTGGGTGCCTAACCCCGGTCGATGGCAGATAAGGAAAACCCCCAACCATATGGGGTTTTCCAGGGCCATTGCTCCCTGAAACCTCTCTGAAGGGGCCAGGTTCTGGCGCTGGTCCCTGGTAGGTCTGAACTCCTTAGCTAATGTCCCGGTCTAACATAACACACATTAGCCCGATAAGCTCCAGGGAGCCTCCGGGGCTCACCCAGAAAATGGCGTTTCATTACATTCAACGCTGGTTTTTTTAATATTTCCCCATCCATGTATTTAAAAGCAATTAGGGAGTTAGAAAGTGTAGCATAGGCTCTTTGCACAATATTCTTAATGGTGGTGATAGTTTTCTATCTAGAACCACCCCTAGATATCTTTCTTTATCAGATTTCTTTAAAGATTTCTCACATAATTTTTAGGTTGTGTGTGGTCTATGTTTTCCTATTCCACATTCCATAACATGACATTTATTTACTTCAAATTCCATTTGCCAAGTGGTGCTCCATATACTTTTGTCCATATCCTCTTGAAGGGCATGACAATCATCTAAGTTACTTACCTTCCCTATTAGCATCATCAGCAAATATGTTCATATAATTCTGTATTCCATCTGGTAGATTGTTTATGTAGACAATGAACATTACCAGTGCTAGAACTGAATCCTGTGGTACTCCACTTATGATATTTGTCCAGTCCAATACATTGCCTCTGATTACTGACCTAACCCCTCATTTTTCTATCAGAAAATTTTTCATCCATGTTAGAAGCTTACCTGACACCTCTCCAATATGTTCCAGTTTCCAGAACAACTTCTGGAAACTCTGTTGTAAGCCTTTTTAAGGTCCAAATAAGTGTAATCAACCCAACCATCTCTTTCCTGTAAAATCACTGTGGCTCGATCATAAAAATTGAGTAAATTCGATACACAGGATCTTTCAGATGGAAAACCATACTGACTGTCTGATATTACATTGTTTTTCTCCAGGTGTTCTCTCCATTTAGTTTTAATTATTTTTTTCCAATATTTTGACTATTACACTTGTCAATGATACAAGCCTGTAATTGAGGGGGGATCTTCCCTGTTGCCACTTTTGTAGATTTTGAACTATGTTAGCCTTTTTCCACACATCTGCTACGACTCTTGTACACAGGGATGCCTGGAAAATCAGTTGAAGTGGAATGCTGAGCTCAGGTGCACATTCTCTCAGAACCCATGGAGAAACTCCATCTGGGCCAACTGCTTTGTTCTTACTTAGCTCCTTGAGCATTTTTTCCACTTCATATCTAGACACCACTATGTGCTCTGTTGTTTTCTGGAATTCTTATTGTGTCTAGTTCCCTGAAGATTTCATTTTGTACAAACACAATTTGGAACATTTCTTTTAATGTTTCACACAATTCCTTTTCATTTTCCATGAATCTGTTTCAAATTTTCAACTGCTGAATATTATCCTTTACCTGTAGTTTGTTGTTTATGAATTTATAGAATAGGCCTGGTTCTGTTTTACATTGGTTTGCTATCCCTTTTCAAAATTTCTTTTTGCCTCTCTCCTCACTGCCATTTAGTTGTTTCTCACATCTTTTTATCACTGGTATGTTTGGGGGTTAGGCTTTTTCCTATATTGATTCCATTTTTGTCTCTTTTGGTCTCTGTCTCTCTCACAATTTCTGTTGAACCAATCCTATTTCCTAGTTCTTCATCTCTGCTTAGGTATAAATTTTTTTATGTCTTTATCATATATTTCACAAAACTTGACATACATCTCGTTTACTTCATTTCCTAACAGCAAGTCTTTCCAGTCAAATTCTTTAACCCTTCAACTACGCAACGCATCATATGATGTGTTCAGTGACTTGCCGTAACTTGCGCTCCACATCATATGATGTATTGGAGTACTATGCAAGATTTAAATGACCTGCGGATACACAGGGTTCACCACATCTTCATCAGGGCTCTTGTAAACAGACGCCATTTTTTTTTTAAATTGTGGGCCAAATTCCCGGGTGTGAGGGGCCTCAGTATTGAGTGAGCTACCAAGCCTGACGCACGCAGCATGAACTCACAGCACTGCTGTTCAGCTTGTGACCACAGCATCGCCTAAAATATTCTTGCCATAATATTCTTGCTATTATTTAGCGATGATATTACAGAAGACCCCTGACTGTGATAAAACTGACTAGGGTTATGATAATAGCAGGATTGTGGTGATATTTGGCGCTGTGCGCCATGGAGGGAGGAGTAATGCTGTGGGAGGGAGGGTGGTGGCGCTGTCTTCTGACTGTGTGTGGCCACCTTTTATTGACTACACTCACCATACCAGCTTAGTGGTTCACTATGGTGAACACAAATGTAGATACTTATATATAACGTGTGTATAGAGTGTAATAACAGCAAGAGGAATAGGTTGGAAGCCGCCATTTTGTTGAGGGAGATGCGTCGTCTGCACAGCTTATCATGTTGTTTACTGGTGACCACTATGGTCTTTGGGCACTTACTTGTACAAGTATGGTGAATAAAACAGGTAGATACTTATATATAGTGTGTGTGTATATAGCGTAATAACACCACAAACAGTATTATTGGAGGAGAAATATTAGTGCGTCTGTCCTTGAGGGCTGCCACCACCAGCTGACTGTGTGAGTAGCTACGTCTTTGTGCCTTTACTCACCGTACAAGCTTAGATATACAGTTATGGTGAACAAAACATGTAAATACTTATATATAACGTCTGTATATAAAAGAAAAAAACAGTATGGTGGGAGGAGAATGGTGGCGAGTCAGGTGAGGTGAGGGAGGGAGGGAGTGGCAGCCAGTGGCGGGCTGCCACTGGCTTCCACTGCCACTTAGCATACCAACTTAGTGGTTCGTTATGGTGAACACGAATGTAGATAATTATATGTAACATCTGTATATAGTGAATAAAAGCAAAAACAGTATTGTGGGAGGAGAATGTGGGCGAGTCAGGTGAGTTTACAGTCTCCGTGGTGTAGTGGTAAGACACTTGCCTGGCGTTCCGCGAGCACTATGTCATGGGTTCGTATCCTGGCCGGGGAGGATTTACTGGGCGCAAATCCTTAACTGTAGCCTCTGTTTAACGCAACAGTAAAATGTGTACTTGGATGAAAAAACGATTCTTCGCGGCAGGGGATCGTATTTCAGGGACCTGCCCGAAACGCTATGCGTACTAGTGGCTTTACAAGAATGTAACAACTCTTGTATATATCTCAAAAAAAAAAAAAAAAAAAAAAAAAAAAAAAAAAAAAATTGATGGAGGGAGGAAGTAGCAGCCAGTGGTGGGCTGCCACTGGCTGCCACTGCCACTGCCACTGGCTGCCACTGCCACTGCCACTGCCAGCATGCCAACTTAGTGGTTCGTTATGGTGAACACGAATGTAGATACTTATATATAACGTCTGTATATAGTGAATAAAAGCATAAACAGTATGGTGATAGGAGAATGGGGGCGAGTGAGGTGTTGAGGGAGTGAGTGGCTGGCTGGTGTGTGGCGGTCACTCCTCGTTACTTTTTTATTCATAATTGCAACTTATTGGTGAACAAAACATGCAGATACAGTACTTATATATAACTTGTGTATATAGTGTAATAACCGACAAAGTATTTGTTTACTTTGATGAACATAATAATTGAATCAATGATATGCACACCATATTTTTGAGTACAGCGATGATTCACTCATTTTATTATATAAATATATCACACTACACACTATTGAATAATATTACAGCAAAAAACTATGAAAAATCAATCAGAGACATTGAAATAATTAGGTAATTATCTCTTTCTGGCCACTCCTGCCTGACAGCTAGCGAGCAACAGACCGTCTGGGACGCACGCTGAGTCAGTGCCTGTTTTTTGCCAGAATTCCCCACCCTATAGCGGGCAATATATGCCACTTATGATTTTTTATTATTTTTCCCATGATCAGTGAACACAAATTAACAGGTTTAGAAGAAAAATTTTTTTTTTTTTGGTATGCACTTGTGGGTGAAAAATGCTAAATAGCCCGGCGCCATACAAGGGGGTAAAGAAATATCTAAGTTCCCCATAATGTCATCTGATGAAATAAGGTTTTTCAACTGCTTCAACTAACTTATTTTCTTCCGGGATTATAACGCATTGCATACTTTATTCCCAAAATGACATGGTCACTTTTACCCAAGGGAGGACGGTACTGAATGTCAAATAGCTCTTCCTCTTTCCTGGTAAATATCAAATCCAGCATGGAGGGAACATACCCTTCCCTCATCCTTGTAGCTTGTTTAACATAAATGTTTCCAGGATGATGTTTACGAATCTACTGGTCCAGAAGTCCTCTGTTCTAGCTTCATATGCCTCCCAGTCTAAGGATTTCAAGTTGAAGTCATCAACTACCAACAGTCGTGATCTATCTTTATCCGCTCTCGCTATAATATCTCATTATTGTTATAAGACCCCTCTCGTTTATTATCCAGCTCCTCCTTTGTCCATGTGTTGCATGGCGATGGACTATATGCATTTATGATCGTTAGATTATCATCCTGATTGCAGATCTCTAGTGCTATTATGTCAACTTCTCGTGGATTGGCAAGCATTATTTTGTTTACCTGTAGGTAAAATGAAAATGCAAGCAATGTACTCTTAACATGTGAACAAAACAAATTAAGAACAAACAAATTAAGAGTGCGACACAAGGTGGCAACACAGCACATTCATACAGCCTCCTACCAGGTGGTCTCCCCCCCCCCCCCCCCTCCTGACCACCCACTGGTCAACACCCACCAGACAACATCCACCAGACAACACCCACCGGTTGGGGTTGGCGCCACAGCAGAGCGCAGTCACTGGCAAAGGGAAAAAAACAAACAAGGGCCCGAAACTGGTCGTTATTATAAATGAATTACTGTACCTGTAAACAGGGGATATCGGGAAGAACGTGGATAAATGCACCGAAAGCTGTGAATTTTTTCACCCAGAACTTTGCAAGAACTCCCTAGACATGAAAGAATGCTTCAATATGGAATGTCCAGCTTTTCATATAAGAGGTACCAGGCAAATAAGACCGACAAACCACCTTGAGGAAAGCAGCCACAACACTATTTACCAGGATGATTTTTTAGCAAGAGGAGAAGAATGGCTAAAAATGTCCAGACTCTACCACCAACTCCGTCAATTGCAGAAGAGGACGCAAACACAGTGGCCTCCTTACCAGAGAATAAGATATTAACACCAAGTAAAGCCTCCAGCACTTCCACAAACATATTATTATTTGCCAACATTCAGGGTATAAAAACACACAAAATCTAACAATGATGGAAATCATTAGATCAATGAAATCTAACAATCTTCATAGATGGCCTCCTACATGAGGCAAATGCAGTGTTTGCAGCCCTAACGGCAACTCACACGAAGGACTACTATGATGGTGAAATATGGATTTCCAAGTACAGTCTTTTCAGATGTGGCAGGAAAAACAGGCTACAGGGTGGGGTCAGCCTCTACATCAAAGAAACACTCATCTGTACTGAGCTGCTAAACACCACAAATGATATGGTGGAAGTGCTGATAATCAAAATAGAGATCTTAAATGTAGTTATTGTCTTTGTATACAAGTCACCAGGGGCAAATCATCAGCAGTTTAAAGACCCACTAATGAAAATAGAACACTGCTTGGGAAAACCTCACAAATCCAGCCCTGATCATCATCCTGCTTGGGGACTTCAACCTACGGCACCTGAAATGGAAGAACCTGGCTAATACAGTTATATCAGAAAGAATACCAGGAAGTAGCCTCAATGAACAGGCACATGCAAATGACTTGCTACGGATGTGCAATTTGCCTTAAACCAGCAAATAGTAGAACCAATTAGGAAGGAGAACATGCTGGACCTCATTTTCACCAATAATGATGAATTGATCAGGAACATAATGATTACAAATACCTGTTGTTCAGATCGCAACTTAATTGAAGTTCTGACAAGCATGGGGAATAGACCTTCACAACCAGTCCCGATTCCCGATGGAGGAGATTTCATCAAATTCAACTTCAATAATAAACAGATAAACTGGGAGCAAATACACCAAGATTTCACAGAAATAAGCTGGGAAGAACAACTAGAAAATGCAAACCTGAACCAGCGCCTGGAAAAAATAAACTCGGTAGCACTAGAAATATGCTCGAACCGCATACCCCTAAGGAAAAAAGAGGAAGAGATGCAGATTGAGAAATAGAGAAATAGAAACAATTGAACTGAAGCTACAAGAATCATACAAAACCCAGGAGAAGCAAAGAGAGCAAAAGGCCATCAGTGAAAGAGAGAGAAATCCAAAAAAATTTTCTCCTATGCAAAATCAAGATCAAAAATCACAACTAGTATCAGGCCCCTTTGAAAGGGAGATGGAACTTTCACCGATGACAATAAAGAAATGAGTGAGATACTGTGGAAGCAGTACGACTCAGTCTTCAGCAAGCCACTAAACACACTAAAGATTGATAACCCAAATGAATTTTTCATGGAAATGATACCAACATCAAATCATAAATCAGACGTCACCTAATCCCCACTGGATTTTGAAGAAGCAGTAAACAGTATGCCTATGCACTCTGCACCAAGCACTGATTCTTGGGATTCTATGTTCATCAAAAACTGTAAAACACCACTATCGCAGGCCCTTCACATTCTTTGAAGACAAAGCATAGATACTGGCATTATCCCTGACATACTAAAATCAGCAAAGATAGCACCACTCCATAAAGGAGGAAATAAGGCAGAGGCAAAAAACTACAGACTGATATCACTAACATCACAGACTATAAACATCTTTGAGAGAATGCTAAGAAGTAAGATCATAAATTACATGGAATCACAGTATCTCCAGAACCTCGGACAACATGGTTTCAGAACAGGGCGCTCTTGCCTGTTGCAGTTGCTGGACCACTATAACATGGCATTAGATGCCACGGAAGACAAACAAAACGCTGATGTAATTTACACAGATTTCACAAAAGTCTTTGTCAAATATGACCATGGTGTCATATAAAATGGTGCACATAAAATGCATTCCAAGGAAATTACTGTAAAAATAGGCAGATGGATCTTCAATTTCCTGACTAACAGAACCCAATGTGTAACAGTCAACAAAATAAAATCCGGTCCATAAAAAGGGGTCAGGTCCATGGAATGACCTCTGACCCCAGTCAGGGATCATTCCATGCCTGACCCCTTTTATATGCCTTGGCATCGTTCTGTGTATGTAATAGTTCATATATATTACTTTTCCACTTGCTACCTACATCATGTTACTTCATTATCTTGAATGTACCTCTTGTCCCTAGTTACTGGTACTTGGGCTGAATTTATGCAATTTTCATTGCATATTTGTGTACTTCGTACCTCTATTATACACCTGGCTCTGTTTATTAGTGTGATATTGGCTGTACTAATAATAGTGCTAGGCTCGATTATGTACCTTTTCGGATCCCCTGATCCTGTACAGTGCCAGTGTTCAGTTATAGATCTCTGTCCTTTCATCTTCTCCTTGTATGATATTACGAGTTGTTCTGTTGAAACGTCGACAGGTGTAGGTAGATCTCGTATCAACCACTCCTGTTCCCTACAGTTCATTGTCATTATGATGAGAGGAGCTAGGGTTTACAGCCCTGGCTGCGGACTTTTATTTATATTTATTTTACATACTAACTCTTTGTATTTTAGTGCAGTACATGTCCTCCTGTGTTCTCCTTTTCCATAAATTGGCAGCGCATGTGTCGTCTGTACTGCTAGAGCTGTTTCCACTGTTCCTGCAGGATGCAGTGTCACAATTTTTCGCTTCACGTTTCGCGTGTCGACTAGTGGTGCTCGTTTCCTCGTTGGCTTCTTCCTGGACCCTTGCTCTTTGGTTTTTCTCACCATTTGTCGTAGCTGTTTGCGGAGCTCTCACATAACTTGCCCCCTGAGGCTACTGCGGTTGGGTAGTTTCTGTAAGCAGCTTCTTCTAGTAGTCGTCCGAGTCTAACTTGGGCCTTCGGAGATCCTGGGGGGTTCCTCCCAGACGAGGCAGTTCTGCTCGCCAGGGATTTGGTTCTTTCCCGGCTTGCTGGGGTTTGGATTCCTGGTGACGTAGTTGAGATTCCATCTAGTTCCCTGACAGCCTTGGTTCAGGCGCTGCTTGCTTGGTGTTCGCAACCAGGGGTTTTTCCCACGGCTTTGTCTCTTTCAGATGCTCGGTCTGGTCTGTTACGTGGCTGGTTTGGTCTTCTCCTCGATTCTTTGCGTTTGTTTTTGACTCGTGTCTATCACCATCTGTTTGGTGATCAGGTAGCTTTGTTGATGGTGCCCCACCTGCATGCTTCGTCTCGGCCTCAGTATGTGGTTTTGCTGGTGGCGGTACTTTTTTCTTTTTTTTCTCCGTGGGTTTACTGCACTTTTTGTTGCAGTGGCCTTGTCCTTTCTCGTGGCTATTCAAGACCATCATCTTATGCCGCATACTGTCGCCTTGTCTTGTGCGGCACTGGCGGAGCCGCTAAGGCTTGCTTTCAGTTTTGCTGTTTCTAATGCACTGTTTTGCATGCTGTCTCAGGCACTGTTTCACCTCTGGCTGGCTCATGCGCTGCCCAAGCCGTCTTGGCCTGGGAGTTCCCTTCTCTTTCCCTCGATTTGTTGTGGCTCCTTCGGTTCAGGATTGTTTCTCTGAAGTTTCTGCTCTTTGGGTTTTGGTGTCCAGTTTGTTCGTTTGCATCCGTTTCCTCTTTTCTGGCGAGGTTGGGCTTGCTTTTATCCGAAGAGGTCCCTGGGGTCATTAATGCTTGGTTGGCTTGGCCGGGGGTGCATCTTCTTGTGTCCGGATGTGGCTCTCAGCCATTGCCTGCATGCTGTGGCCTCTGTAGCCCCTGGACGCTCTTTGAGTTGCTTGGGTTCCCTTCATCCCTGATCCAGGGGTTCGGGTCTCCCGGGTCGTCTGCGGGGTCATATAGTGTTGCCAGTTGTCTTGCTTTCAGGTAAGCAAGACAATGCTTTTCTGATGCGTGGTTTCCGCCTCCCAGGTTTGTCCCTCTTTTGTCCTTGTCTTTGGATAGTTAGCTCCAGGGAGCTAAAAGGGCTCCCCCCAGAAAACAAGCGTTGAATGTAATGAATGAAACCCCATTTTCTGGGTGAGACCCGGAGGCTCCCCGGCATCCCTCCCTCCCTTCGGTCGGCGGTTCTTTTTGCATGTTTTGAAATCCAGCCTGAGAACTGACAGGCTCAGGTAGCCAGCGAGTGGTCTGGGGCTCCCCCTTCCCCCTGCCATGGAAGGGGGGGGGTGTATGCAGACGGCGGCGCGTTGGTAACAAAATGACATTATGCTCGTTTGATCGTTTTTCTTCATGGAGAGTTCTATCCTCTTGCTCGGCATTTTATAGCATTTATTCACCAGAAAGGGAGAGGGGGGAGTGTGTTTTGGGCGCCTATCTTTCTGGGTGCTTGACCCAGTTGATAGCAGACATAGAGTACTTCCTAATCATATATAAGGTGTGTGTATAGGCCATTGCTCCTCACGCCTCTCTGAGGGAGGCCAGGTTCTGGTTTGTGGTCCCCGATAGGCCTAGAACTCCAGGTACATTGACTGATGCCCAAAGCTTAAACATCTGTATCAGCCGGATAGCTCCGGGGAGCCTCCGGGTCTCATCCAGAAAATTGCTTTTCATTACATTCATCGCTATACTTTTATTTTTTTTATAAGGGAGAGTTCTTTTGCTCTTCCCAGATGTAGATCACAATTTTTACCAGATTGTGGTCTGTTTTGTTTCCCCTATCTTTCTGGGTGCCTTTTCCTGGTCGATGGCAATTATGGCATACTTTAAATGTAAAGTGCTCATAGGCCAATACTCTCTCTGCCTCTCTGAGGAGGCCCTCTGGCCCCCTCTCAGAGTCCAAAGGACTCCTGTGACTGATGACCCCAAACTAATATAGCACTATATCAGTTTGGATAGCTTCAGGTAGCATCCGGGGCTGACCCAGAAAATGGCATTTCATTACATTCAATGCTGGTTTTTTCATGGAGCACTTATTTTTTATGGCAATCTTTTGTCACAGAATACTAGTAAGGTGTGGGGTGTATTTTTTCGTGAATTTTGCAAGCTGTCAAGTTATTAATAATATTGCAAATTTCTTTTTTCTGTAAGTGCATTGCTGGTGCAACCCCGAATTTTAAGGTTCTTTTTTTGTAATTTACAAAGAGTTTTACTTCGAAAAGTGTTGACCAATAACTGTTTACCCTCTTGTGACCCCTCCCCTAGTGCCACTTCGTAATATGACAGAGAAGAGACCAGCACCTAAACCCCCTGCTGGTGTTTCCCACAACACTTCCTTCTACCTCCCTCAATACTCCAGCCATTCCCGTACGCCATCTGACCCTATGCTGGGACCCTCGGCCTACCACCAAGGCCTGGCTCACAACAACAACAATGGTGGAGGGGGTGGTAGCCTTGGAGGGATGGGCCACAAAAGAAGCCCATCAACAGACTCTAGTAATAGTGTGTTCTACCCTCAACCTTCTTCTTCTTCCAACAACACAACTACTTCTTCTGGGACTACACGCTTCTCTCTCTCACATAACTTGCCCCCTGAGGCTACGTCAGGTGAGGGGATCGGGTGCCTCTTGCTTTCTTCTTGCTTTCCTCTCGCTTCCTCTGCCTTTATCTTCTTAGCAGCTTGTAGTTATATATATTATATATTATTTTGCTATGATCCTTTTTTTATATATACTGCTAGAAGAATATCTAAGATACAGTAATGTTAAAGTATCAAAATGGACACCTCTTTACTGAAGAAATTCATTTGCCATGATTGCATAGAAATTTTAATTGACATTCATAAGTCAATGCTGGTTAGTTATAATGAAGTTTATTGGTTATGGCATTTGTTTTTAATTTGCCTTGTAATATAGTTACAAATGCAAATTGTTAATAGATTAAAACATCTCAAAAAAGCCCAGTGTTGCATAACAATGATGCTAGTTTTTCACAATGCTGACAACTGATCTGCCAGCTTAAGTTCAATCCCTAATACAGGAAATGGGCAGTCAACCCACACAGATGTTCATCCCTTTCTCAGATTGGTAGAAGCTACCATGGGGTTGTGGCAAGTCTGACTAACCAGCAGGGTGCACTTAAGATCATCTTTCCCAGAGTTGTCTTGGCTCAAGGGACTTGAACCTTGCTCGACAACAATGAATCCACCACTTACTAGTCCTGCTTCAGTATTAACAAAATTGAATTAACACTGTAGCATAGCATTCTTATTAAATACATTACATTAATTATGGCTTCCAAGAGTGTAAAGTTACTTTGCTTCAATACTGTGCTAGCTGGAGGGATTGGATATGGATTTTCTGCCTATGATTTTAATCATGGTTCTAAACTGATTAGACTTTACATGATAGGCAGTAATTTATATTGCCTTTTATTTTGGCTTTAGCTGGTATTATTCTTTAAATGTGAAATCAGCCTTAAAGGGCGTTTATATAAAATACTGTATGTAGATATAGAGATTGTCTTATGTAAAGTAATACTGTATCACTTAAAGATTACTTAATAGTGACTTGTATTATCACTTAATAATAGTAGCACTTAATATATTAGGGTTAATATTGCAAGCAAATCTAAATTAATGCTGCGGTTGCAGGTCTTCAGTCAGAGATGGTGTGCCCTAACTTTTTTCTAGTTCTCCTTTCCCCTTTTATAATATTCACATGCAAAATGTTCAAGCACCATTTGTTTTGTTATGAAGTGATTTTTCTAAGCATTTATAGATTTCCCTTGGTAGCTCCCTTGGATATAGCTGAAATACCTTTTGTAGTGTATATTAAGTCTTCATTTGTACTTTGTATTAATTTTGTGCCAGTACCTTTTCCAATTTAAAATCATATGTGCAGTAAAGCTTTGTGATAATAGACCTATTAAAGAAGAGGAGGACTTTTTCATTAATTAAATTTTATTATTTAAATATTTTGCATTAAAATTATATATATATATATATATATATATATATATATATATATATATATATATATATATATATATATATATATATATATATATATATATATATATGTCGTACCTCGTAGCCAGAACGCACTTCACGGCCTACTATGCAAGGCCCGATTTGCCTAATAAGCCAAGTTTTCATAAATTAATTGTTTTTCGACTACCTAACCTAACCTAACTTTTTCGGCTACCTAACCTAACCTAACCGATAAAGATAGGTTAGGTTAGGTTAGGTAGGGTGGGTTAGGTTTGGTCATATATCTACGTTAATTTTAACTCCAATAAAAAAATTTTTACCGCATACATAATGAAATTGGTAGCTTTATCATTTCATAAGAAAAAAATTTGAGAAAATATATTAATTCAGTAAAACTTGGCTTATTAGGCAAATCGGGCCTTGCATAGTAGGCTGAGAAGTGCGTTCTGGCTACTAGGTACGACACATATATATATATATATATATATATATATATATATATATATATATATGTGTCGTACCTAGTAGCCAGAACGCACTTCTCAGCCTACTATGCAAGGCCCGATTTGCCTAATAAGCCAAGTTTTACTGAATTAATATATTTTCTCAAATTTTTTTCTTATGAATTGATAAAGCTACCAATTTCATTATGTATGCGGTAAAAAATTTTTTATTGGAGTTAAAATTAACGTAGATATATGACCAAACCTAACCCACCCTACCTAACCTAACCTAACCTATCTTTATCGGTTAGGTTAGGTTAGGTAGCCGAAAAAGTTAGGTTAGGTTAGGTAGTCGAAAAACAATTAATTTATGAAAACTTGGCTTATTAGGCAAATCGGGCCTTGCATAGTAGGCCGTGAAGTGCGTTCTGGCTACGAGGTACGACATATATATATATATATATATATATATATATATATATATATATATATATATATATATATATATATATATATATATATATTAATATTAGTATATTTTGGTAGCAGTCTTTCCTGTAGACATATATTATTAAATATGACCAAAAAAGTAAGATTAATAATTCTAACACGAATTTTCTCAATCTTTCGTACATTTCGTTTCACTGTTGGAGGTAAATAAAAAATCAATTCTCCAAAATTCATTTTTATTTCTAGTCTGACGCGACACGAGCGCGTTTCGTAAAACTTATTACATTTTCAAAGACTTTAGTTCACAAATACACAACTGAATAGAACTTACGCATCTCCGATTTTATATCTACATTTGAGTGAGGTGGAAGGGGTGATGTGGCATTAACACAAGACAGAACAAGATGTGGTATTAATAGGGTATTAATTTCATCAACACAAGACAGAACAAGAGTATTAATAGGGTATTAATTTCATCAACACAAGACAGAACACGAAACAATGGATATTGAATAGAAGTGTTTGTAGAAAGCCTATTGGTCCATATTTCTTGATGCTTCTATATTGGAGCGGAGTCTTGAGGTGGGTAGAATATAGTTGTGCAATAATTGGCTGTTGATTGCTGGTGTTGACTTCTTGATGTGTAGTGCCTCGCAAACGTCAATCTGCCTGCTATCGCTGTATCTATCGATGATTTCTGTGTTGTTTACTAGGATTTCTCTGGCGATGGTTTGGTTGTGGGAAGAGATTATATGTTCCTTAATGGAGCCCTGTTGCTTATGCATCGTTAAACGCCTAGAAAGAGATGTTGTTGTCTTGCCTATATACTGGGTTTTTTAGAGCTTACAGTCCCCAAGAGGGCATTTGAAGGCATAGACGACGTTAGTCTCTTTTAAAGCGTTCTGTTTTGTGTCTGGAGAGTTTCTCATGAGTAGGCTGGCCGTTTTTCTGGTTTTATAGTAAATCGTCAGTTGTATCCTCTGATTTTTGTCTGTAGGGATAACTTTTCTATTAACAATATCTTTCAGGACCCTTTCCTCCGTTTTATGAGCTGTGGAAAAGAAGTTCCTGTAAAATAGTCTAATAGGGGGTATAGGTGTTGTGTTAGTTGTCTCTTCAGAGGTTGCATGGCTTTTCACTTTCCTTCTTATGATGTCTTCGACGAAACCATTGGAGAAGCCGTTATTGACTAGGACCTGCCTTACCCTACAGAGTTCTTCGTCGACTTGCTTCCATTCTGAGCTGTGGCTGAGAGCACGGTCGACATATGCATTAACAACACTCCTCTTGTACCTGTCTGGGCAGTCGCTGTTGGCATTTAGGCACATTCCTATGTTTGTTTCCTTAGTGTAGACTGCAGTGTGGAAACCTCCGCCCTTTTCCATGACTGTTACATCTAGAAAGGGCAGCTTCCCATCCTTTTCCATCTCGTAAGTGAAACGCAGCACGGAACTCTGCTCAAATGCCTCCTTCAGCTCCTGCAGATGTCTGACATCAGGTACCTGTGTAAAAATGTCGTCAACATACCTGCAGTATAAGGCCGGTTTCAAGTTCATGTCGACTAAGACTTTTTGCTCGATGGTACCCATGTAGAAGTTTGCAAACAGGACACCTAGGGGAGAACCCATGGCGACCCCATCTACTTGCTTATACATGTGCCCATCCGGGCTCAAGAAGGGTGCCTCTTTAGTACAAGCTTGGAGTAGTTTCCTCAGAATATTTTCTGGTATGTCAAGAGGAGTACAGGCTGGATCACGATACACTCTGTTGGCTATCATTCCGATTGTCTCGTCCACAGGTACGTTGGTAAACAGCGATTCTACGTCCAACGAGGCTCTTATCCCTGTGGCCCGTGTGCCTTGCAGTAAGTCAACAAATTCCTTTGGAGACTTCAGGCTGAAGGCGCAAGGAACATAAGGAGTCAGCAGGCCGTTGAGTCGCTTCGCCAGTCTGTACGAGGGTGTGGGTATCTGGCTAATGATTGGCCGAAGTGGGTTTCCAGGCTTGTGCGTCTTGACATTTCCATACGCATATCCAGGTTTATATTCCCCAATGATCTTTGGCAGGTGGAGTCCGGATTTCTTGGCGTTCACAGTTTCGATCAGTTTGTTGACCTTTGCTTTTAATTCGGCTGTAGTGTCCTTCGTTACCCTTTGGAACTTAGTTTGGTCAGAGAGTATGATGTTCATTTTCGCCAGATATTCGTCTTTTTTAAGAATGACATATATTGGCGACTTGTCACCTCTCCTGACAACTATCTCCTTGTTCTCACGAAGGCTTTTAGCTGCCGCTTTAAGCTCGGGGGACAGTATGGTGCTTCTGTAGTTGCCTCGATTCTTTCCTCCATTAAGGAACATATAATCTCTTCCCACAACCAAACCATCGCCAGAGAAATCCTAGTAAACAACACAGAAATCATCGATAGATACAGCGATAGCAGGCGGCTTGACGTTTGCGAGGCACTACACATCAAGAAGTCAACACCAGCAATCAACAGTCAATTATTGCACAACTATATTCTACCCACCTCAAGACTCCACTCCAATATAGAAGCATCAAGAAATATGGACCAATAGGCTTTCTACAAACACTTCTATTCAATATCCATTGTTTCATGTTCTGTCTTGTGTTGATGAAATTAATACCATATTAATACTCTTGTTCTGTCTTGTGTTGATGAAATTAATACCCTATTAATACCACATCTTGTTCTGTCTTGTGTTAATGCCACATCACCCCTTCCACCTCACTCAAATGTAGATATAAAATCGGAGATGCGTAAGTTCTATTCAGTTGTGTATTTGTGAACTAAAGTCTTTGAAAATGTAATAAGTTTTACGAAACGCGCTCGTGTCGCGTCAGACTAGAAATAAAAATGAATTTTGGAGAATTGATTTTTTATTTACCTCCAACAGTGAAACGAAATGTACGAAAGATTGAGAAAATTTGTGTTAGAATTATTAATCTTACTTTTTCGGTCATATTTAATAATATATATATATATATATATATATATATATATATATATATATATATATATATATATATATATATATATATATATATATATATATATATATATATATATATAGATAGTAGCCTAGTACCTAGTAGCCAGTGTGCACTTCTCTGCCTACTATGCAAGGCCCGATTTGCCTAATAAGCCAAGTTTTCCTGAATTAATATATTTTCTCTAATTTTTTTCTTATGAAATGATAAAGCTACCCATTTCATTATGTTTGAGGTCAATTTTTTTTCATTGGAGTTAAAATTAACGTAGATATATGACCGAACCTAACCAACCCTACCTAACCTAACCTAACCTATCTTTATAGGTTAGGTTAGGTAGCCGAAAAAGTTAGGTTAGGTTAGGTAGGTTAGGTAGTCGAGAAACAATTAATTCATGAAAACTTGGTTTATTAGGCAAATCAGGCCTTGCATAGTAGGCTGAGAAGTGCGTTCTGGCTACTAGGTACGACATATATATATATATATATATATATATATATATATATATATATATATATATATATATATATATATATATATATATATATATATATATATATATATATATATATATATATATTATATATAATACACACACACATATATATATATATATATATATATATATATATATATATATATAATGTGTGTGTGTGTCATAAGAAACAGGCACTATAAATAATAACTTGAATGTAACTTAGCCATATTACTTCTAAATAGTTTGTTATTAAGAGTACTAAGATATGAATGCATAATATTGGAAATATCAAATGAAATACAATTGAATATGTTATGAAATTAAGAATTAATGATAATTGAATTCACCACTGAAGATATGCAGCAGTAGTGGTTGAAGAGTGGTGAGCCAGGTGGGTGGATGATAAGGGCAGGAGAGGGTGGGATATGCTCCATTGTCCTCATGTATAGTACATATTTCACTGGTGGACTTCATGTCATATTACACTGTTATGCTCTGCATGCTGGCCTCACTGTATTTTAATCAAACTTCCAACTTACTTTCTAGAGAATATAAACATTGGAATGTGGAGCCACCAATTAAGTTTTATTCTGTTGGGATAAGGGGATAATATATATATATATATATATATATATATATATATATATATATATATATATATTGTGTGTGTGTGTATATGTATGTATATATGAATGAGCAAAGCTTGAATGGTTCCAAATATAGATATTACTGTAACTCTATGAGCACTAAGAGGATTAGAACCCAGGTCACTAGGGATCTCCCCACCAAGAGCACTAGTACCATGACCATCACACCAGTAATTAAAATATATAATATATTAAACACACATACACACACAGATTTCCTGAGACCTGGAACTTAAGAACAAGACATCATAGATTTAAACTAACTAAACAAAGATGCTGGAGAAATATAAGAAAATTCACTTTCGCAAACAGAGTGGTAGACGGTTGGAACAAGTTAGGTGTGGTGGTGGTGTAGGCTAAAACCATCAGCAGTTTCAAAGCGTTATATGACAAAGAGTGCTGGGTAGATGGGACACCACAAGCGTAGCTCTCATCCTTTAACTACACTTAGGTAATTACACACAATATTACTACGTTTACTTAGGTCATTACCTAATTACTTAGGTAATTACAACAAGGGTCTGAGTTTGGTTGAGTGGGTTAAGGCGTACAAAAGTTATGCCAGTTGTTGGGAAGCAACTGTGCTGGCTGGGTTCAAGTCCCTGGTGGGTTTGTGTCTAAAGTTGATATATATATGTATATAGATTTACATTTATAGATATATATATATATATATACATATTCATATATATATATACATATATATATATATATATATGTCGTACCTAGTAGCCAGAACTCACTTCTCAGCCTACTATGCGAGGCCCGATTTGCCTAATAAGCCAAGTTTTACTGAATTAATATATTTTCTCTAATTTTTTTCTTATGAAATGATAAAGCTACCCATTTCATTATGTATGAGGTCAATTTTTTTTATTGGAGTTAAAATTAACGTAGATATATGACCGAACCTAACCAACCTTACCTAACCTAACCTAATCTATCTTTATAGGTTAGGTTAGGTTAGGTAGCCGAAAACGTTAGGTTAGGTTAGGTTAGGTAGGTTAGGTTGTCGAAAAAACATTAATTCATGAAAACTAGGCTTTATATATATATATATATATATATATATATATATATATATATATATATAGAGGTGGTACTCCCTTCCTTATATGTTTATTTATAAAAAAAAAATATATATATATATATATATATATATATATATATATATATATATATATATATATATGTCGTACCTAGTAGCCAGAACGCACTTCTCAGCCTACTATGCAAGGCCCAATTTGCCTAATAAGCCAAGTTTTCATGAATTAATTGTTTTTCGACTACCTAACCTAACCTAACTTTTTCGGCTACCTAACCTAACCTAACCTATAAAGATAGGTTAGGTTAGGTTAGGTAGGGTTGGTTAGGTTCGGTCATATATCTACGTTAATTTTATCTCCAATAAAAAAAAATTGACTTCATACATAATGAAATAGGTAGCTTTATCATTTCATAAGAAAAAAATTAGAGAAAATATATTAATTCAGGAAAACTTGGTTTATTAGGCAAATCGGGCCTTGCATAGTAGGCCGAGGAGTGCATTCTGGCTACTAAGTACGACATACATATATATATATATATATATATATATATATATATATATATATATATATATATATATATATATATATATATATATATATATATATATATATATATATATATATATATATATATATATAGTATATTAATACAGTATATATATTAGTATATTTTGGTAGCAGTCTTTCTTGTAAACATATATTATTAAATATGACCGATTAATAATAAAAAGCAAGATTAATAATTCTAACACAAATTTTCTCAATATTTCTTATGTTTCTTTTCACTGTCGATGGTAATTGAAAAATCAATTCTCCAAAATTCATTTTTATTTCTTGTCTGACGCGACACTTGAACGCGTTTCGTAATAACTTATTACATTTTCAAAGACGTTAGTTTACACACAAACAACTATAACCTGTAAACACTAAACAGAGTTCTATGCTATCATTTACACAGATTTCATCTTATATACCAAAGCATTTGGGTTAGGTGATATGTTGCAACAGTTTTGGATTAGGTGAACAAAACTTTCAACACAAGATAGAACACGAAACAATGGGTATAAATTGGGTAAATTAAAGGGAAGGATGGAAATAACTGCAAAGGGCCTATTGGCCATATTTCTTGATGCTTCTATATTGGTGCGGAGTCTTGAAGTGGGTAGAAGATAGTTGTGCATTAATTGGCTGTTGATTGCTGGTGTTGAATTCTTGATGTGTAGTGCCTCGCAGATGTCAAGCCGCCTGCTATCGCTGTATCTATCGATGATTTCTGTGTTGTTTGTTAAGATTTCTCTGGTAATGGTCTGGTTGTGGGAAGAGATTCCTTATGGAGCCCTGTTGTTTATGCATCGTTAATCGCCTGGAAAGAGATGTTGTTGTCTTGCCTATATACTGAGTTCTTTGAGGCTTACAGTCCCCAAGTGGGCATTTGAAGGCATAGACGACGTTGGTCTCTTTTAAAGCGTTCTGCTTTGTGTCTGGAGAGTTTCTCACGAGTCGGTTGGCCGTTTTTTTGGTTTTATAGTAAATCGTCAATTGTATCTTCTGATTTTTGTCTGTAGGGATAACGTTCCTATCAACAATAACTTTCAGGACCCTTTCCTCCGTTTTATGAGCTGTGGAAAAGAAGTTCCTGTAAAATAGTCTAATAGGGAGTAAAGGTGTTGTGTTAGTTGTCTCTTCAGAGGTTGCATGGCGTTTCACCTTCCTTCTTATGTCTTCAACGAAACCATTGGAGAAGCCGTTGTTGACTAGGACCTGCCTTACCCTACAGAGTTCTTCATCGACTTGCTTCCATCCTGAGCTGTGGCTGAGAGCACGGTCGACATAAGAGTTAACAACACTCCTCTTGTACCTTTACTTGTACTTGTAAATGGAATTTGATGCGAATAAATGCCATGTTATGGAATGTGGAATTGGAGAACATAGACCCCACACAACCTATAAATTATGTGAGAAATCTTTAAAGAATTCTGATAAAGAAAAGGATCTAGGGGTGGTTTTAGATAGAAAAATGTCACCTGAGGACCACATTAAGAACATTGTGCAAGGAGCCTATGCTACACTTTCTAATCTTAGAATTGCTTTAAATACATGGATGGAGAAATACTAAAGAAATTGTTCACGACTTTCATTAGACCAAAGCTGGAATATGCAGCGGTTGTATGGTGCCCATATCTTAAGAAGCACATTCAACAAACTGGAAAAGGTGCAACGACATGCCACTAAGTGGCTCCCAGAACTGAAGGACAAGAGCTACGAGGAGAGATTAGAGGCATTAAATATGCAAAAACTAGAAGATAGAAGAAAAAGAGGCAATATGATCACTACGTTCAAAATAGTGACAGGAATAGATAAAATTGATAGGGAAGAATTCCTGAGACTCGGAACTTCAAGAACAAGAGGTCATAGATTTAAACTAACGAAACAAAGCTGCCGGAGAAATATACGAAAATTCACTTTTGTAAACAGAGTAGTAGACGGTTGGAACAAGTTAAGTGAAGGTGGTGGAGGCCAAAACCATCAGTGGTTTCAAAGCATTATATGACAAAGCGTGCTGGGGAGTCAGGACACCACGAGTGTAGCTCTCATCCTGTAACTACACTTAGGTAATTACACTTAGGTAATAATTACCTGTCTGGGCAGTCACTGTTGGCATTAAGGCACATTCCTATGTTTGTTTCCTTAGTGTAGACTGCAGTGTGGAAACCTCCGCTCCTTTCCATGACTGTTACATCTAGAAAGGGCAGCTTCCCATCCTTCTCCATCTCGTAAGTGAAACGCAACACAGAATTTCGCTCAAATGCCTCTTTTCAGCTCCTGCAGATGTCTGCCATCAGGTACCTGTGTAAAAATGTCGTCAACATACCTGCAGTATATATACATATACTTACGAAAACTGTTGTAACATACCACCTCACCTAAATGCGGGTATATAAGATGAAAGCTGTTTAAATTATAGCATAGTAGAACTCTGTTTAGTGTTTGCAGGTTATAGTTGTGGGTGTGTAAACTAAAGTCTGAAAATGTAATAAGTTATTACGAAATGTGTTCAAGTGTCGCGTCAGACTAGAAATAAAAATTAATTTTGGAGAATTGATTTTTCAATTACCATCGACAGTGAAAATAAACATAAGAAATATTGAGAAAATTCGTGTTAGAATTATTAATCTTACTTTTTCGGTCATACTTAATTATATATATATATATATATATATATATATATATATATATATATATATATATATATATATATATATATATATATATATATATATATATATATATATATATATATATATATATATATATATATATATATATAATAATAATATATGTCGTACCTAGTAGCCAGAACGCACTTCTCGGCCTACTATGCAAGGCCCAATTTGCCTAATAAGCCAAGTTTTCATGAATTAATTGTTTTTCGACTACCTAACCTAACCTAACTTTTTCGGCTACCTAACCTAACCTATAAAGATAGGTTAGGTTAGGTAGGGTTGGTTAGGTTCGGTCATATATCTACGTTAATTTTAACTCCAATAAAAAAAATTTGACCTCATACATAATGAAATGGGTAGCTTTATCATTTTATAAGAAAAAAATTAGAGAAAATATATTAATTCAGGAAAACTTGGCTTATTAGGCAAATCAGGCCTTGCATAGTAGGCCGAGTACGACATTCTGGCTACTAGGTACAACATACATATATATATATATTATATTATGTCGTACCTAGTAGCCAGAACGCACTTCTCGGCCTACTTTGCAAGGCCCGATTTGCCTAATAGGCCGAGTGATTTTCTTTATTTTCAATAAATTGTTTCCAAGTAGTTTATTTGAAGGGATTTATGCACTGCCATGCTCATTTGGTTTCTCTGTCCTCGCCTAGTTGTCCACCCCTGGTTGTGCTTCCTGGGGTTGAGCTTTGGCTCTTTTGTCCTGTCTCTCCCCTGTTGCTTCCCTGACATCTGGGCTCTGTCATGTTTGCACTTGCAGCTATGTGTGGGGTCAGCTTTTACCACTTCCCTTCCTCATGCATTCCACTTGTTACCTACTCTGCTGCTGGAATGTTTCCTTCTTGCATTTCTTTGGCTCCTTTGGGCGCTCCTTCCGCCTGTGTTGCATGGTATGTGTGCACTTGTCTGAATTTGTCTGTCTTCGTTGCTTGTGCCCCTTGGTTCGGGTACTGGTCTAGTGGCGACCCTTTGCACCTTCTTCAGTTTGGTTTGTTGTGAAAAGGCCTGCGACTCTGTGAGTAGGTCGTGTCCCTTTCCTTCCTGGTTTGCTGCATGCCATCTTCATTTCTTATCTTCCTGCTTCACTCTTGTCCCTGGCCGCTGGTGCTGGGGCCTTTCTTCTGGTCTTTTTCTCGTTTTCTCCTACACACTGTTGTGTGTTTTGTTTGTGCCTTTTGGCCCTCCTGTTGCTAGGTTTGGGTTCCTGTTTTCCTGGCTTGCCCTGCCTGTTGGCATTTTCAGGGTCTCGCAGTGTCCCTTCTCTGGAAGGGACACCGCGTCGGACGCTTGCCCTCATGTCGGACCCGTAGTCTCCAATCTTCTGGCAAGCTCGCTCTCGTTGGGGAGTTTTCTGTTCGGCAGACATTTCATCTCCTTCTTGCCGGCTTGGGTTTCCGGCTCTGCTTGCTCGGTGGTCACACCCGAGATCTTCCCGCAGGATGCATGGTGTTTTGTGCTCGGTTGTGTCCCTCCACTGTTATTTGCACGCCATGGCTTCTGTGTCCAAGACGCGCTTTGGGTTGATCCGGTTCCCTTCTTCCCTGTTTGCGGGTGAGGGTCTCCCTGGTCCTCCACTGTGTTATTGTGGCTAGCCAGCCTGTGTTCTATTCCTGTGCCCATGGTGTTTGTAGATTCGCTGCTCTTGCTGCTGACTTGGAGGCATGTCCTAGGTGACATTCGGGCACGGGGCTTTTGGCGGTCGTACAGGGGTCTGGCTGCTCGATATCTCGTGTCGTTCCTGGGCCCATTTGGGCCAGTGTCGCCTTGGGTTGGCGGTTGCAGCCACTCGTCGCGACCTTGAGTTGGGGAATGTGCGGCGACCACCTCCTGAGTACGTCCCTCTTTCCTCTGTGGGTAGTTAGCTCTGGGGAGCCGAAGGGGCTTCCCCTAGAAAACCACCGTTGAATGTAATGAAACGCCACTTTCTGGGTGTGACCCAGAGTCTCCCCGGCATCTCTCCCTCCCTCCATCCGGTCAGCGGTTTTTCGTGTTTTTTGACATCCAGCCTCAGAACTGATGGTGGATAGCCGGCACGGTAGGTCAGGGACTTCCCCTTCCCCCTCCCTGGGAGGGAAGAGCTGCGCAGACAGTGGCGTGGTGATGTATGACGTCAGGATTGTTTGCTCGTTTCTTTTATGGGATTTCTATCCATTTGTTCGGCTTGGGGGTTGCAATTTTCACCAGAATAGGGGTTTGTTTTGGGACGCTTACCTTTTTGGGTGCCTGACCCGGTCAATGGCAATCATAGAATACTTCCAACCACACGGGGGTTTCTATAGGCCATTGCTCCCCTTGCCTCTCTGAGGGGGCTAGGTTCTGGCACATGGTCCCCAGTAGGCCCATAGAACTTCATACACATGACTGATTCCAAAATCTGACATTAGCATATCAGCCTGGATAAGCTCTGGGGAGCCTCCAAGTCTCACCTAAAAAATGGTGTTTCATTACATTCAACACTGTTTTTTTTTCTCCACCTGTGGGTGTTGAAGGCCAAATAGCCCAGAGCACCTTAGGGGTTAATAGCCATCAACACTGCTGTGCACAAGAAATAAACAAATTCAATTTTCTTTTTTTTCTTATAAAAGTGTACATATGTGTTCCCTGACAACAGGGGTGTTGGGGGAGGGGGGGGGGGGATCGTAGGGGGGACATTTTGGCTGCAATAAGGAGAGGAAGTCTGGCAAAATTGAGGCGTTGACAAAGTAAGTGTCGGAAACGTTCAGCTCCGCCTGAACTGTTAGGCGGGAGTTGCCTCAAAGATATTATTACTAATTATTTCAGTTTTTCTGTGGGAAGCCCCTACGGCTACCTGGAGCTTATCAGGCTAATGTATGTTATGTTAGACCGGGACATTAGCTATGGAGTTCAGACCTACCAGGGACCAGCACCAGAACCTGGTCCCTTCAGAGAGGTTTCAGGGAGCAATGGCCCTGGAAAACCCCGTATGGTTGGGGGTTTTACTTATCTGCCATCGACCGGGGTTAAGCACCCAGAAAGGTAGGCGTAACAAAACAAACCCCACATGGTAAGAAACTACAACAAAAACCGAACAGAGAGGTAGAAAACTCCCTACAATCCCAAGGAAAACAATCAATCAATCAATTTACTGCCGCGCCGGTCGTCGTAGCAGTAAATTGATGGTCGTGAGGTCGAGGTCATGCCCCCGGACCTCACCACACCGGCTGCCTTTAGTTCGCAAGCTAGTGTCAACCGGGATAGATGCTACTCTGGCCTCAAATTCCTGGGCAGTGTTTGCCTCTTGTGGCGTTCTCTGCTGTTTTTGTGTGGTGTGCTGTGGCCAGGAGTACTTCATCAGTGCCGGGCTGCATGCACCTAGGGGCTTCCTTCCCTAGGCGCCCTGTGAGTACTGCCCTTGCATGTCAGGGTTATCTTCTCTGGGGCGTTCGGGAACTGCTCCCATAGAGGTTCTTGCTGCTCAGCATTTGCCTCGCCCTTGGGGCCAGCTGGGGCGTGGAGCCCTTGTTTGGCCTTGGGTAGGGAGTGGTATTGTGCTGGTTAGGGTGTCAAGGTGTTGCGCGGCCTGCCACCTAAGCGGCGACCGGTTCCTGTTGCCTCTGGGGATGGTGTACTTTTGCGGAGTTTTTCTTTTGTTTTGTTTTTGTTTGCCTGGTGGAGGTTCTGCCTTGTTGGTCCATAGTTCCCCTGGTATTGTTTTGGTGACCCTCTGCTAGGCCCCCGTGCTTGTACACGTTCCAGGGGTTTTCAGTATTATCATTTACCCCTTGTTTTGTTTGGGTTTCTTAACCGGTTAGCAACACCTTGCCCGGGCTTCCCGTAGTTGCTAACCTACGGGCCCTGGAAACCTCTGTCGGGGCTCGGGGACCCATGGATGCGTCTCCTGAGTTCCAACCTGCCTTGTGCGGGTTTGAAGGTTGCAGTGTGCCCTTGTCTCAGGGTGACAGTCACCTGTTTTGCCTCCATCATGCTGCCTGTTGGGTCAATGACACCTTTGACCCGGAGTCTTGCGAGTCATGTTCTATGCTTGTGCTCCAGTTTTACTCAGAGGATGGGCCTGTTAGGGTACAGGCAGCATCAGCGTTGCATGTTAGGTTTAGGTTATTGCAACCCACTAGGTTGGTTTCCCACCCGGATGCCCCGAGGCTGCCCCATTTTGGTTTTAGGGACCCTTACCTGGGGGTGTTAGTCGCTCTGGCTTTGGCTCCAGCCGCGCCCCCTGGTCCTTTCCCTGTGGTTCTTCCTGCACCTCCCCCCCCCCCCTGTGTCTGGCTCCAAGACGTCTGAGGGGTTTCGGCCTCGGCACAGGGTTTAGTTGGTAATGAGACTTGGGCTTCCTCGGGGGCTGCCCCATCCGGGTCGGGGACGGAGGCATTTGAGCCGGTTCCCCCTACTGAGGCTTCTGGGTCCCTCCAGCAGACCCCCCTCTTGTCTGCCTTTTCCTTGGGCTCTGCCTTTTCTTCAGGGGTAGAGGGTTTGGAGGACGGCTCTGCCCCGGGTCCCGACGTGGGAGATCCTGGGGTTGGGGAGGAGTCTTATTGTTGCAAGGGGAGGGGTTTCCTTACCCTCCTTACCTGTACGAGTATAATTTGGGTTCGCTCCTCCCCAAGTTCGGTTCAGGGCGCCTTTGGGTACCTCGGTTCCGTTTTTCCAGAGGTTTTCTACTTCCCATATCTCCGCGAAGGTGGCTCGGGAAGCTCTAGCTGTTTACCTCTTGCGAGACCCGGGTTATGCCTCTGCTATGGATCCGTCCTCATTTGAGTTCGGTTCTTCTTCCCATTTTTTGGTGCATTTGGAGGTTCTGGAGTCTTCCTGGCTGGCAGACTGCCCTTTCTTTTCGTTGGGGGCGTGGCATGGGTTCTGTCGAACCCGCACGCTTGATTGGCGGGAAACTTCTACTTTTATGCTGGTTTACCTGGGGGGCGAGTTTGAGCACCTTAATGTGTGCTTGTTCGCTCCCGTCCTTTCTTGGGATGTTGGCCTTTTCCAGCTTCATGTGCAGGTTCCTCAGCTTTCTGCTTCATTGGTTGTGGAGGAGTTGCGCGCCCGTGGGCATTTGGCTTTGGTCTTGCGTTTCTTTTCCCTTCTCGAGCTGTCTTCTGCTTGGGTTGAGGAGGATGTAGGAGCTTTGAGTGAAGGGCCTTCGTCTGGGGCGCTAACTTCTGCAGCTAGGGTGTCTGCTGCACTGTTGAAGCTCTTTGCGCCCATCCTGAAGGAAGCGGTGTCTCTGTTTTTTGCTTCTCGCCTCACGTGCTGTCAGGCTGTGCTCGCCCTCTCTTTGGAATCCGCTTGGGCCCTGGCTCTTAGGTTTTCGTCTCCGTTTTGTCCATTGCTGTTTGCAGAGACTGCCGTCTGTCAGTTTCTGCAAGTGGCTTCGTCTAGTTGTCGTCCTATGGTGGACATGTTGATTCTCTGAAGCGGTCGTTCTTGGCAGTTTCGGAGGGGTTGTGCCAGGGTTCCGGGTTCCGCTGGTCGAGGTGGGTCATTGGTGCCAGTTTCTGAGCCGTTGTTCCCTTCGGGGCCAGCGTCATCTGGTCGGCGCAGTGATCGCCCTGTTCGACGGTTGGGTTCTCGTAAGGGGCGTCGGCCCTTTCGCGGTTTGCCCTGTTGACGAGGCGATGGGGGGGAGGCTCGCTCTGTTTGCCCATGCTTGGTCCCACAATTTGTGGGCCTTTTCGGTCGTGTCATCTGGCCTGCGGTGACGTTGGGCAACTCGTCCTCCTTTGGGGGGTTCGGGGCTAACAGGGCAGGTTTCTTCTCCTGCGCTTCGTCAAGTCGTCTTGGAGTGGGTGCGCTTGGGCATGGTCGAAACGACTACGTCCCTCAGGTGGGTGTCCCATCTGTTTCCAGTGCCGAAACAGGACTGTGCGGATCTGAGGTTCATTCTGGACTTGTCCCGTCTGAACCCCTGGATTCCTTGTCCCTCCTTTCAGATGACTACTTTATCTCAGGTTCGGCTTCTGTTGGAGCCAGGTGCCTGGATGGTGTCCCTGGACCTCAAGGACGCATATTGGCATGTTCCTATTCATCCGGGGTTCAGGGACTGGTTAGGTTTCATGGTGGGGCATCACGCTTACTGTTTTCGATGCCTACCTTTTGGCTTGAATCTGGCACCTCGTGTTTTCACGCGTCTGACCCGGGTTGTGGTGTCCCGTCTGCGTCTTCTAGGGATTCGGGTTTTGGCCTACCTTGACGACTGGCTGGTGTGGGCTCCCAGTCGGTCAGCTTGTCTGCTCCCCAGGGATATGGTTCTTTCCCAGCTCGCCAGGTTCGGGTTCCTGGTGAACTGGAGGAAGTCCCATCTGGTTCCGTCCCAGGTTCGGACCTGGCTGGGTCTTGTTTGGGATTCTCAGACCGCTTCCTTATCTCTCCCTCCAGAGGCGTTGTGGTGGCTGCAGGACCGCCATCAGCTGTTTCTGAGAGGGGTCCCGGGTCACTCGGCGATTGCTTGAGCGGTTGTGCGGGAGTCTGAACTTCGCCGTGCTAGTCTACCCGCTGGGTCGGGTTTGGCTTCGGTGTCTGTTTTGGTTCCTTCGGGGGACGTCCTTTCAGCCTCTCTCGCGATCGTTGGGTTCGTCCTCCAGGGGTCTTGTGTCGGTTGCTGCATCACCAACTTCCTCTTCGGGGTTTTCGGGGTTCGGTGCCTTGGCGCCTTCCTGAGCCCTCGCTCGATGTGTTCACGGACACGTCGTCTCTCGGCTGGGGCTTTGTGACCAGTGCTCACCAGGCAGGCCAGGGACGGTGGGGTCCGTCCTTCCATTGGGCTCACAGCACGGTTCGAGAGTTCGCGGCTGTCTGGTTCGCGGCTGTCTGGTTCGCGCTTTGGAAGATTCGGGTCGCTCGGGGATCGACCATTCGCCTCCATTCGGACTGTTTTCCAGTGGTTCATTTCCTGAACCGCGGGGGATTCTCTTCAGTCCTTGGCTCTTTGGGGTTGGTCCCTTCGAGTTGTTCGTCTGCTGGATTCTTGGGGTTTGGCTCTCCGTGCAGTTCATGTCCGGGGAGTGTCCAACGTTCTGGCGGACAATCTGTCTTGCTTCCTTCCCCTGTCCTCGGAGTGGACGGTCGACGATGACTCGTTTTGTTGGATCTGCCAGATGTACGGTCTCTCAGATGTGGACCTCATCGAGTCGGCGTGGTCTCGGCGTCTCCCAGTACTGTATATGTGACGCCCTTCCCCGACTGCGAAGCGTTCGCGATGGATGCCTTTCGGCAGGACTGGTCGAGGTGGGGTTATCTGTACCTCTTTCCCCCGGTCCAGCTGGTGCTTCGGGTTCTGGTTCGGTTGGAGACATTCCCAGGGAGTGTAGTCCTCGTGGCCCCTTGGTGGCCGGCCCAGCCTTGGTTTCCAGTACTATTGGCTCCGTGCCTGAACCCGGGACATTTCCCGCGACTCCACCTCTTTCAGCAGGTTGGTCCGATCCGGTACTGGGCTGGTTCGACCTTCTCCTCTGCTCTTCGCGTCTGGTCTTTTTGACGCGGGTGTATCACCAATTCTATGGTGATCAGGTGGCTTCGTTGATGGTGTCCCACCCGAGAGCTTCGTCTCGGCGACAGTATGAAGTTTCCTGGCGTTCTTTTCGCCGTTTTCTGGCTCTTCGTAGGTTGTCTTTTCTTTCGGATTGGGTTGTTTTGTCCTTTCTTTCTTGGCTTTTTCAGGACCATCATTTGATGCCTAATACTGTCGCCTCATATCGTGTGGCGCTGGCGGAGCCGCTCAAGTTAGCTTTCGAGGTGGATGTCACATCCGCCCCGTTTCGTAAGCTTTCCTGTGCTATGTTTCACCTCCGGCCTGCTCATGCGCCTCCTGAGCCGTCCTGGTCCTAGGACAGGGTGCTCTCCTATCTTTCCTCGCCTCGGTTTGTGGTGGCCCCTTCGGTTCCTGATTGTTTTTCCAAGGCTTTGTTTTTGTTGGCATTGGCCTCTGGGGGCCAGGTAGGGGAGCTCCATGCTCTCCTCTGGCGCAGGGGTTTCTGCTCTTTTGGTCCTGGGGGTAGGTTTGTCTGTTTGCAGTCTCCATCTTTTCTGGTGAAGAACGAGATGGCTGCTTTCCGGAGGGGTCCGTGGGTCATTGATGCTTGGTTGATTCGGCTGGGGGTGCATCATGTGTTGTGTCCAGTTCCAGCACTTCGCCGTTACCTGTGCGCTTCAGCCGGGGTGGCTGGGGATGCGCCTTGGGTTGATCCGGTTTCCCTCGTTCCCTGTTCCAGGGCTCGGGTCTCACAGGTTGTCCGCAGGGTTATTAAGTCTAGCCAGCCTGCAATCTATCCTTGCGCCCATGACGTTAAGAAGTTTGCAGGTTTGGCTGCCGTGTTTGTTAATATATCTTGGGCACATATTCGGGCGCGTGGATTTTGAAAGTTGAACAGGGTCCTGGTCGCCCGTTATTTGGTGAACGTCCCTGCTCCTCGGCGTTCTTGTGTTGCTTTGGGTCGCAGGTTGCAGCCAGTTGTCTCGACTTCGTGTTGAGGAGTTTGTGGCCGCCGCCTCCCGGGTAAGTCCCCTTTTTTCTTCTCTTTGGGTATGTAGCTCCAGGGAGCCGTAGGGGCTCCCCACAGAAAACCAGCGTTGAATGTAATGAAACGCCATTTTCTGGGTGAGCCCCGGAGGCTCCCTGGCTACCCTCCCTCCCATCCAGTCGGCGGGATTTTCGCGTTGGTTGAAGCCTAGCTTCCGAACTGAAGGCAGCCAGCGTGGTGAGGTCCGGGCCCCCCCCCCATCCCGGGGAGGGGAGGGCTGCACGGATGACCGGCGCGGCAGTAAATTGAGTGTTTGATTGTTTTCCTTGGGATTGTAGGGAGTTTTCTACCTCTCTGTTCGGTTTTTGTTGTAGTTTCTTACCAGGTTTGTTTTGTTACGCCTACCTTTCTGGGTGCCTAACCCCGGTCGATGGCAGATAAGTAAAACCCCCAACCACATGGGGTTTTCCAGGGCCATTGCTCCCTGAAACCTCTTTGAAGGGGCCAGGTTCTCGCGCTGGTCCCTGGTAGGTCTGAACTCCATAGCTAATGTCCCGGTCTAACATAACATACATTAGCCCGATAAGCTCCAGGGAGCCTCCGGGGCTCGCCCAGAAAATGGCGTTTCATTACATTCAACGCTGGTTTTTTCTGTAATATTATTGAATAGTGTGTAGCATATTAGTGATTCAATTATTATGTTCATAAAACAATAAATAAATATATTTACTTTTATTACACTACTGTATATACACACATTATATAAAAGTATCTGCATGTTTTGTTCATCATAATGAACCACTAAGTTGGTATGGTGAGTCAAAACAACAAGAGTGGCTGACATGCACCAGCCAGCAAATGCCGCCACCTTCTCTTCCTCACAAACACTTCGCTTGCAAACATTCCTCCTCCCAAAATACTGTTTTTGCTTTCACTTTTTTTGCTTTATTCAACACTGGTGGTACGTAAACAAGGGGGCACAGGTGGAAACTGAGTACCCAAATGAGCCACAGGGACATTAGAAATGTTTTTTTCAGTGTCAGAGTAGTTAACAGATGGAATACATTAGGCAGTGATGTGGTGGAGGCTGGCTCCATACACAATTTCAAATGTAGATATAATAGAGCCCAGTATTTATTTATTTATTTATTTATTTATTTATTTATTTATTTATGCATATACAAGAATGTACATTGGGAATGTGAGGATACATAATATGGTAATTACAGTCTTGTAAAGCCACTAGTACACGCAGCGTTTCGGGCAGGTCCTTAATCTAAGAAAATTTTAAGGAGGTAAATACTTGCAAAATTTATAGACAAAAAAATGATAACAGTTACATGGAATGAAAAAAAGATGAGAGAAAATTGTAGGTACAGTATATTAAAGCACATAGGTAGCTAAGATTGATTGTAATGACAGCTTGAATGGTAGTTGACAAAAATTGGTAGTCACAATACAGCATATGGCTAGCACATAAAAGAAGACAGCAATGAACACAATGATAAGGTTGTTTGATACTACATAAAAATTAGGAGATTGGGTAACACTAGGTACAGAGCAAATTTAAAGCTCAGTGTAGGAAACTAAGATGATGAAATTAGGTACTTTTTGGTTTTGCTTTTAAATAAGGCAAAAGTTTTACAGTTTTTCAATTCACTAGGGAGTGAGTTCCATAGACTAGGTCCCTTAATTTGCATAGTGTTTACACAGATTAAGCTTGACCCTGGGGATATCAAAGAGATATTATTTCTGGTGTGGTGATAATGGGTCCTATTACATCTGTCCAGGGAGAGTTTCAGAGCATGGTTTGCATTTAAGAACAGGGTTTTGTACATGTAGTTGACACAAGAGAATGTGTGGAGGGAGTTAATATTTAGCAAGTTTAGGGATTTAAACAAGGGAGCTGAGTGTTGTCTGAAAGCAGAGTTAGTTATTATTCTGATACCAGATTTTTGCTGTGTGATGATGGGCTTAACCCCTTAACTGCGTTGCCTCCAAATGTGACACCCCCGCAGTGCGCAGGAAATAAATTCTCTGGAAAAAATTCTTTTTTCTTTTTAAAGTGTCAAAAACCCTTCCCTCAGTATGGGTATGTAAAAAAAAAGGCGAAATTGTACTTACTTTGGCTGCTATGGGGTCCGGAAGTTGGGGCGTGACGTCATCATTCCCCGTGCGCCCGTGCCGTAAGCTCTCAGGGGCGGTGGGGCGCTCGGGGCGGGGCGCGCGAGTTGCCGCGAATATATTTTCGTTCATTTTTTGCGCACCTTTCCAAATACATTTTCATTGTTTTTATGTGCCAATCCAATGTATAATGAACACATACACTATAATATGGCAGTACAACATCCGTACTGTCCGTAGACACTGTGTTACGTGCATGAAACTTGTGTACACATATGCAGCACATATTTACTATGTATCATGCTAATTTGTGTATATATACAATCTACTTACACACTATATACATTCACCATCAACACATTCAGAACACCGCGTAGCAGCTGCTTCGTATGGGCCAACAGCAGCTGCCTCGTATGGGCCAACAGCAGCTGCCTCGTATGGGCCAACAGCAGCTGCCTCGTATGGGCCAACAGCAGCTGCCTCGTATGGGCCAACAGCAGCTGCCTCGTATGGGCCAACAGCAGCTGCCTCGTATGGGCCAACAGCAGCTGCCTCGTATGGGCCAACAGCAGCTGCCTCGTATGGGCCAACAGCAGCTGCCTCGTATGGGCCAACAGCAACTGCCTCGTATGGGCCAACAGCAGCTGCCTCGTATGGGCCAACAGCAGCTGCCTCGTATGGGCCAACAGCAGCTGCCCCGTATGGGCCAACAGCAGCTGCCCCGTATGGGCCAATAGCAGCTGCCCCGTATGGGCCAAGAGCAGCTGCCCCGTATGGGCCAATAGCAGCTGCCCCGTATGGGCCAATAGCAGCTGCCGCATATGGGCCAATAGCAGCTGCCGCGTATGGGCCAATAGCAGCTGCCGCGTATGGGCCAATAGCAGCTGCCGCGTATGGGCCAATAGCAGCTGCCGCGTATGGGCCAATAGCAGCTGCCGCGTATGGGCCAACAGCAGCTGCCTCGTATCGGCCAACAGCAGCTGCCTCGTATCGGCCAACAGCAGCTGCCTCGTATGGGCCAACAGCAGCTGCCTCGTATGGGCCAACAGCAGCTGCCTCGTATGGGCCAACAGCAGCTGCCTCGTATGGGCCAATAGCAGCTGCCTCGTATGGGCTAACAAGAGCATTTGGCCATCAACACATTCAGAACACCTCGAGTGAGAGCAGCCACACCCAGCCTGTCTCCCTCACTCCAACATCTTACTCGCCAACATTGCTCCTCCCACCATATTGTTATAGTTCTTATTACACATGTTCTATATACCTATCTACATGTTTTATTTACCAGAACTATGTAAGTAAGCCGGTATTGTGTCCAAACAGTACAGTGGCCACCATACACTGCATGAAAAATCACACAGCAGACGACGCTACGATTACGTCACCTCCCTCACCAAAATAGCTCCTCTCAACATTCTCCTGTTGCTGTTCTTACACTATATATACCCATGTACATATGTGTTGCCCATAGCGAACCACTAAGCTAGTATGGTGAGCAAAACAAGAGTGGCAGCCACACACACAATGAGGCTTCCTCAATTCTCGCCCTCCCTCCCTCATCAAAATTCCTCCTTCCACAATACTACGCACAACGCTAATTATAACCACATTCCTGCTATTATCACAATCCTGGTCACTAATTCCTGTAAATGAATAATTGACCACACGTTTATTTTGAAAAGGAACCTAAGAAATCATTTGAAGATTCCTAGATGAACGAAATAATGCTGTGGTGCTGTGGCTAGCGCTGTGAACATCGTGAACAGCATTGAATCACTGATATTTGAACATTGTACCCAGTCATTATCACACTCAGGCTCTAATATAACACTATCATAGCTAAATAATACAAGTTATATATATATTTTGACATTATTAGGCGATGCTGTGGTCACATGCTGAACAGCAGTGCTGTGCGCTCATGCTGCGAGCGCCAGCCTTGGTTGCTCACACACTACTGAGGCTCCCACACCCGGGAATGTGGACCACGATTTTTTTTTAAGATGGCGTCTGTTTACAAGAGCCCTGAGGAAGCTGATGTGAACCCCATGTAGCCGCGGGAGTTTTGAATGGAACGTGAAAAATACAAATACCCGGAGGCGCGTTGCGCAAACCAGACGTGAGCCTGCAGGCGCGTTGCGCAGTTTAAGGGTTAAGGTGGTTTGCAGTGGTAGACCCCCATGCACAGATACCATAATTAAGATAGGGGTAGATTAGTGCATAATATAGTGAGAGGAGAGCAGAGTTAGGAACATAATATCTGATTTTGGAGAGTATACAAACTGTCTTAGAGACTTTCTTAGTTATGTGTTGAATGTGGGTGCTGAAGTTGAGTCTCTTGTCTAGGAATAGGCCAAGAAACTTGACATCATTTTTATTACTGATGTTAATGTTGTCTATCTGTAGCTGAATTGCATTTGATGATTTGCTTCCAAATAAGATGTAGTAAGTCTTTTCGATGTTTAATGTTAGTTTGTTCGTTGACATCCATAAGTGGACTTTTTTTAATTCATTATTCACAACATTATTTAGTGTATGTGGGTTGAGGTCTGAATAGATAAGTGTAGTATCGTCAGCAAACAATATAGGTTTGAGAATATTAGAGACATTAGGCAGATCGTTTATATATATAAGAAATAGAAGAGGTCCTAAGATACTGCCCTGTGGCACTCCAACGGTAATTGGTAGAGTGGAAGAAGTTGTATCATTGATGGCTACATATTGGTGTGTCACTAAGATAGGATCGGATGTAGTCAAGGGCAAGGCCTCGGATTCCATAATGCTGGAGTTTAAGTAAGAGGTAGTTGTGATTAACAGTATCAAAGGCTTTTCTCAAGTCAATGAAGAGTCCAATCGGAAACTCATTTTTGTCAAGGGCTGAGTAGATAACGTCAAGGAGACTAATGATTGCATCGTTGGTGCTCTTTTGGGACCGGAAGCCAAACTGGCAGGGGCTGAGTATGTCGAATTTTATGAGGTAGGAATAGAGCTGTTTGTAAATAATTTTTTCAAATATTTTTTATAGAATGGGTAGATTTGATATTGGTCTATAATTGTTTATGTCCGCTGGATTGCCTCCTTTATGGACTGGCGTTACTCTTGCTTTTTTGAGCTTATCAGGGAAGGTGTGACACTCTATAGATTTGTTGAACAGTAGTGCTATGGGTGGGGCAAGGGCAAGGGAGGCTCTCTTGTACACAATGGACAGAATTTCACTGGTGTTCCCTGCCTTGGTTTTTAGAGAGTGTATGATGGACACAACATCTGCCGGGCTGATTGGTGAAAGGAGAAGATAGTTTGGATAGCTGCCTGAGAGATATGTGTCTGAGTCTGTGGGATTTTACTGGCAAGATTAGCACCAACCGATGAAAAGAAACTATTAAATTCATTTGCCATTTCTAAATCAGTTGACGGTATATCCCCATCCTTGTAGAGTTTTATTTGGTTATGTGAGTGTTGTTTAGTTCCTAGTATACTAGAGATTGTTTTCCAAGTGCTTTTCATGTTGTCTTTTGCTTCATTGAATCTATTCACATAAGAAAGGCAAAACTTGCATATTATGATACTGGTAAGCATTGATGAGTACCTTTTAGCTACTTCCTTTGAAACTAGGCCAATCCTAAGTTTCTTTTCTTATTCATGTTTCTTGTTGATTGAGTTGAGAATGCCACTTGTGAGCCATGGATTGTTTAATCTTTTGTCAGTTACTTGCTTGGTAAGAAGGGGACAATGAAGGTTGTAGAGGCTTAGAGTTTTGGAGAGGAAGAGGTTAGCTAATGAATTTATATCATGGGTATTATTGAATTCAGAATCCCAGTTAATATTGTGAAGTAATTACCTAAGTGTAATTACCTAAGTGTAGTTACAGGATGAGAGCTACGCTCATGGTGTCCCGTCTTCCCAGCACCCTTTGTCATATAACGCTTTGAAACTACTGACGGTCTTGGCCTCCACCACCTTCTCCCCTAACTTGTTCCAACCGTCTACCACTCTGTTTGCGAAAGTGAATTTTCTTATATTTCTTCGGCATCTGTGTTTAGCTAGTTTATATCTATGACCTCTTGTTCTTAACGTTCCAGGTCTCAAGAAATCTTCCCAAGTGCATCTGTAAGATTGCCTAAAGCTGATTCACTGTGTAGCCTAAATGAAAGTTTCTTGCTTTTTGGTGGTGTTATGTCCATGTCCGCTATGAGAAAGGTAGGATAGTGGTCAGTAGTTCTGTCGTAGATTATACCAGATACAAGGGGAGCTGTAGGCTCAGGAAACTGTGCACCAGTTGATTGACAGTTGAGGGGCGGAACCAAAGAGCCAGAGCTCAAACCCTGCAAGCACAACTAGGTGAGTACAACTAGGCGAGTACACAGTCAGCAGACGACGCTACCAGCTAAGACTACTTCTCCCACCATACTATGCACATCACTAATTATTACCACAATCCTGCTATTATCAGAAGCTTGGTCATTTCTGGGGGGGGGGGGAGGGGGGAGTTCCATCAGTTCCCCGGAGCTATCCAGGCTGATATGTAACTACTGGCTTTCTGGCATCAGTCAAAGCAGACGAGGAGTCACAATAACGTGACTGAAATATGTTGACCAAACCACACACTAGAAAGTGAAGGGACGACGACATTTTGGTCTGTTCTGGACCATTCTCAAGTCGATTGTGTCTCAGAACTTTACATTCTCAAATTGATTCACAATCGACTTAAGGATGGTCTAGGACAGACCGAAACGTCATCGTCCCTTCACTTTCTAGTGTGTGGTTTGGTCAACATCAGTCAAAGTACATGGCGTTCTTGCCTATCATGGACTACAAGCCAGAACCTGGCCCCCTCAGTGAGGCACAAGGAGCAATGGCATTTAAAAACCCCCGTGTGCTTGGAAGCATTCTATGTCTGCCATCGACTGAGTCTGGCAGCCAGAAAAATAGGCACCCCAGAACAAACCCCAATTATGGTGAAAATATTGCTACTGATAGCCGAACGAGTGATAACTCGTTCGGTTAACACAGAACTCCCAAAATGAAAACTAGCAAATTAGCATGACATCATCAAGTTGCCGTGCCACCGTCTGCGCAACCCTCCCCCTCCCCAGGATTGGGAAGGGGGAGCCCCAGACCCCCACGCTGGCGATTCAACTGGCAATTCTTGGCTGATGTGAGACTGGCTGATATGGTGCCTCTGGCTCCGGTTTTGTTTCAGTTACTGTGTCTTGTGGCATGGTCTGTCTCTGCAAGTGGTGGTTGAGCCAGGAGTAATATTCTACAGTACTCGGGCTGCATGCGCCTAGGGTTTCCTTCCCTAGGTGCCCAGTAAGTACTGCCCTTGGGGCCACCTTCCACAAGTCACCTTGGGATCTACCTCCGCTGTGTCTTTTACTGCTCGGTACCTGGCTGCCCTTGGAGTAAGCTGGGCTTGTTGCCTTTGTTTGCCTCTGGGTAGGAGGTAGTTCTCATCACTGATAGGGGCGCAGGATACTGCACAGCTAGTTCTCACCTATTATAGCGGCCGGATCTGTTACACCCTGGATACGTTGTCCTCTTCTGGGGGTTTTCTTTTGTTTTTGTTTTCCTGCTATGTGGTGGGGGATGGGGAGGGGGAGTCTGCCTTTGGTTGGCTGCCCTGTTTCTTTTAGGGTCCTTCTTTTATATATAGGTGTTTTAGTGGTACCCCTGCTTGGCCCCCGTGAGTGGACACGTCTCGGGGGTTCAGCTTTAGAAGTTTGCTTGGTTGTTTTGGGTGCCAGTTTGCAGCACCCTGCCTGGGCTTCCCTTAGCATGTTACCAAGGATACCTTCCCCCCCCCCACACCCACACTGCTGCTGCTGAGTGGGACCCTGGTGACTCGGCAGATGCTCAAGCTGCACTGCAGGTGTCTGAACATCGCCCCTTTCGGTTTACCCGTTGGGCTGAGTTTGGCTCAGAAGGCTGATCTGGTTTCTATGGGGCAGCCCCTTTCGCCATGATCGTGATCGCTGGGTCTGTCCCCCAGTGTCCCTTTACCAGATGCCATGTCATCAGCTTCCTCTTCAAGTTTTTGGGGTTCGGTGTCATGAAGCCTCCCTTCTCCCTCTCTCTTGAATGCCTCCCTGGTAAGTCCTTGTTTTCTTCCTGTCTCTATGGGTCGTTAGCATCAGGAAACTGATGGGGCTGTCCCCAGAAAACCAGCATTGAATGTAATGAAGTGCCAATTTCTGGTGAGCCCTGTAGGCTCCCTGACACCCTCTTCCCCTAAGGCCGGCAGCTTTTCTCCATTCATCAAAATTCTTTTCATCAGGACTGACCCCGTGTTGGCCTAGTTAACCTAGACCAACTCCCCACTTCCCCCCAATGTGGGGTGAGGTGGACCTAACCAGTGGGGGGCTGGTTTTACAAAGTTTTGGTTGTTTGTTTTCTTGTTAGGGGAGTTTTTTTTGGTCAGTTTGAGGGCACTGGTCTCATTTTTCAACCATGCAGTAGTCTGTATTAATTTGCAGACCTGTCTGGGTGCTTTTCTGGTTGATGGCAAGATTAGAAACTTTGAATGTAAAGTGTTCATGGGCCATTGCTCCCTACACCTCTCTGAGGGGGGGTGGGGGGGGGAAGGGCCATGTTCTGGTTCATGGTCTCTGGTAGGCAACAAAAACTTTGCAACTGATGACACTCAAGTAGTATGGCACTTAATCAATGAGATTAACTAGTGTTTAATACATCCAATGCTGGTTTTCTGTGAGGAGCCCCATCAGCTCCCTGGAGCAATTGGCCTAATATTAGCTATATTAGTCTGGGGTTTCAGTCATATGGAGTTGTCATGCCTACCAGGAACCACAAGCTAGAACAAGGTTCCCTCAGAGAGGCAAAAGGATCAATGGCCTATGAAAACTCCATTGTTTGGGAGTATATTCATGTCTGCCATCGACCATGGTTGGGCACCCCAAAAGGTAAATACTTCGAAACAGACCCCAACTAGTAGAAAATTGCAACCCGAGACCAAAACAAAGGCTAAAAACTCCCCCCAACAAAAAAAAGGAAACCAGCAAACCATTCCACTCGAGCCGGCCGTCTGTTCCCAGTTTGGAGATGGATCAAACAGAAACCAAAACCATTGACCGGAGGGAGGGAGGGAGGGAGGGTGCCAGAGAGCCTCTGGAACTCGCCCAGAAAATGGCGTTTCATTACATTCAATACTGGTTTTCTGTGGGGGAATCCCGTCGGCTCCCTGGAGCTAGCTACCCAAAGAGTAGGAAAATAGGGGACGTACTCGGGAGGCGACCGTACCGCATGACTCATGACAAAGACGAGACAATTGGCTGTAACCATCGATACAAGACCGCCGAGGGCCCAGCACAATAACAAGATAACGGGCAGCCAGAACCCCATTCGACCTAAAAACTCCCCGTGCCTGAATGTCAGCCAAGACATGTTCCAAAACTCAGCAGCAAGAGCTGTGAACTTCCAGACAACATGGGTGTAAGAGTAGACTGCAGGCTGGCTAGACTTAATGACCTCACGGATGACCAGAGAGACTCGAGCCCGGAACAGAGAATGAGGGATACCGGGTCAACCCACAGTGCGTCCCCCGGACACAGATGCCGAGGCGCGCAGGCAACGACGAAAAGCCTCATCTGGACACATCATATAATGCACCCTTGGCCTGACCAACCAAGCACCTGAACCCACAGTCCCCTCCAGAAGCCTGCCGTCTCAAACGTCACCAGAAAAGAAGATGACTGCCGCTAACGAACAAAGCATCCACCAGAACCAAAAGAGCACAAGCCCCTGCTCAGGAGTAGAGCAGGAAGCTCCCAGACCCGACCACCAGAGTCCAAAGCCAACAAAAACAATGCCCTCGGAAGGCAATTGCAGACCAAAAGGGTCACCACAAACCGAGGAAAAGAGAAAAAGGAGAGCACCCTGTCCAAGGACCAGGACAGCTTAGGCGGCACATGAGCAGGCTGGAGATGGAGAAATGCACGAGAAAGCTTTCAAAATGGAGCAGAAGTGACATACACCCTGAACGCAAGTTGGAGCGCCGCACGATACAAGGTGACAGTATTCGGCATAAGATGCATGTCCTGAAAGAGCCAAGATGGAAAGACAAAAAACACAATCCAAAACTGAAGACAACCTATGAAGAGAAAGGAAGCGGCAAAAAGACCTCCAAGAGACTTCATTCTGTCCTTGAGAAGAAGACCGCAGGTGGGACACCATTGGAGAAGTCACTTGATCACCATACAAATGGCAGTATACCGGCATCAGAATTACCAGATGTTACTCTGCCCAAAACGCTTTGCGTAATAGTGGCTTTAGGCATTGTATGTACTAGCTCTATCTATAAATCCATCAACTTTTGTATCTTACCTTGTATGTATGTACCTTACCTGAATAAAAATTTATTATTATTTAGTGTGGAAGAGTAGAGCGAACCAGCCAGGTACCTCACCGGCCGGAACTGCTGAAAGAGGCGGAGCTGCAGAAAACGCCACGGGTCCGGACACCAAGCAAGCAGCGCCTGGGGGGGAGGTGGGGGTGGGGGCGGCACGGATGAGTGGCACATCAGGTTGATGATGGTTTACTTGTTTCCTTGTGTTTTTTTTTTTGGTGGGGGGGGGGGAGTTTTTATCCTCTGTTCCGGTCTCAGGTTGCAATTTTCTACCAGTTGGTCTGTTTTGGGGCGCCTACCTTTCTGGGGGCCCAACCCCGGTTGATGGCAGACATGAATATCCTCCCAAACAGAAGAGTTTTCATAGGCCATTGCTCCTTTCGCCTCTCTGAGGGAACCATGTTCTGGCTAGTGGTTCCTGGTAAGCATGACAACTCTGTGACTGAAGCCCCAGATTAATATAGCTAATATCAGTCCAATAGCTCCAGGGAGCCTCCAGGACTCGTCCAGAAAATAGCGTTTCATTACATTCAACGCTGGTTTTTACATATTCTCAAGATTCAAAAGTATTTTTGTTTATGATTCCATGCAATGTCTCAAGGTGGTGGTACATAAGATGGCACATACAATGTAGGACTGAGAACAGGAGATGGTTTTTAGCCCACATGGTTATTAACCCATGGAACTGACTACCCTCCGAAGCTGTAGCTGCCAAAACTGAGTTGAGTTTTAAAATATACCTAGAAAAGATCAAGCCAAATAGAGGGACCTTTGACAAGCCGCCGGCTTTCTGTCCTTGTCGAGGCCACGAGGGTTAGTGGCCCTCAGGTAAATTGGGTAAATATGGTGTCTAACACTGGGATAGCAAAGTGGGGGATCACATTACACAATGCTTGTCAGAATGCATCCCACCGCAATATAAGAGAACCAGTTGTGAAGACAACTCAACACAAAAGTGGCCAAAGCCAAGCTAGTGCCTTGAGTTTAAACAATAAATCCAAATTAGAATTAATTTTGAACCAAGTTAATATTATTAATTTTTTAACATTATTTTGTTATTTATTTTATTGAGTAACTCACAACAATGCTTTACATGCAATTTAGATATTATAGCACTTTTATATTGCTCTAGTACTGCAACATTTTGATGTTTTAAAACTCTCTTTGTATGCTTTTATATCTGTATATTTGCTATTAATGCAACATTTGCAAGTGCATGCCCTTTAACACTAAGCTTTCTTACATTTCAACTCTTATGAATTTTAATAAGTTTAAATTGGTTCTGGAATAAGTTATTAATAAATATTGCATTTATTTGGTTTCCTAAACACAATATTGCTGATTTTAGTATTATATTTAATTGAAACAAAATTTGAATAATATTTCAAATATATTTTTAAAAAATTATTTGTATTTATATATATATAATAAATCAAAATAATGTTTCAGGTAGCACAAGTGATGGTAGAGCTTTAGACACCGACACCTCGCCCTCATCCTCTCCCCAAGAGTCTCCAAATACTTTCATTAATGGACGATCAACTGAATCTTTGTCATCTTTGGTTTCTGATGATCCACGACCTCCACCTAGAAGGGTAAGATAAGTTATAGTGAAGGGCATATTAGAATGTGCAAGTACTTTATCATTTCTTGTTGCATAGTTCTTAGTTATGAGAAGTAGTTCATATCTCGTGAACCCAACATATGGTGGTACAGTATTATCAATGCCATTGTTCATAAGTCAAATACATATTTTCTGAAAATTGTACCATATTTTATATTACTGTATAGTGTTTCTGTTGGCAGCTATTATGTACTTGAATCATTTTTTAATGTTAACACTTTCTCGTCCTGGTCGGCCTGGTTCGATCCCGGGCGCCAGCGAGAAACAATGGGCAGAGTTTCTTTCACCCTATGCCCCTGTTACCTAGCAGTAAAATAGGTACCTGGGTGTTAGTCAGCTGTCACGGGCTGCTTCCTGGGGGTGGAGACCTGGTCGAGGACCGGGCCGCAGGGACACTAAAGCCCCGAAATCATCTCGAGATAACCTCAAGATAACCTCCCCACCACACGCTCCTTAGACTACCTCAAGGTGCGCCGAGCATTGGTCGTGAGCGCGCGTCCAGACTCAAATATGTATATTCTTTTAAGTTTTCTCTCCTCAATTTTCGTTTTACGGTGTTACTTTTGGAATCTTTTTGTTTGCAGTAGATTTCCCTACAGGGATATATACATATGAACTCCTAAAGCCCAGCGTGCCACCTGCACCAAACTCACAAATCAGCCAAGGGTTACCCGTGAGCGAGCAACTCCACCAAAATGTGTCTACTCTTTGTACGATTCTCACCTCAATTTTTGTCCTATGTCATTCAATATTGTATCAATTTGTTCACAATAGAACTCCCTATGGGGGGCATGTTTGTATGTATGTATGTATATATATATATGTCGTACCTAGTAGCCAGAACTCACTTCTCAGCCTACTATTCAAGGCCCGATTTGCCTAATAAGCCAAGTTTTCCTGAATTAATATATTTACTATAATTTTTTTCTTATGAAATGATAAAGCAACCCTATTCTCTATGTATGAGGTCAATTTTTTTTTATTGGAGTTCAAATTAACGTAGATATATGACCGAACCTAACCAACCCTACCTAACCTAACCTAACCTATATTTATAGGTAAGGTTAGGTTAGGTAGCCAAAAAAAGCTAGGTTAGGTTAGGTAGACGAAAAAACATTAATTCATGAAAACTTGGCTTATTAGGCAAATCGGGCCTTGAATAGTAGGCTGAGAAGTGCGTTCTGGCTATTAGGTACGACATATATATATATATATATATATATATATATATATGTCGTACCTAGTAGCCAGAACTCACTTCTCAGCCTACTATGCATGGCCCGATTTGCCTAATAAGCCTAGTTTTCATGAATTAATGTTTTTTCGACAACCTAACCTACCTAACCTAACCTAACGTTTTCGGCTACCTAACCTAACCTAACCTATAAAGATAGGTTAGGTAGGGTTGGTTAGGTTCGGTCATATATCTACGTTAATTTTAACTCCAATAAAAAAAAATTGACCTCATACATAATGAAATGGGTAGCTTTATCATTTCATAAGAAAAAAATTAGAGAAAATATATTAATTCAGTAAAACTTGGCTTATTAGGCAAATCGGGCCTTGCATAGTAGGCTGAGAAGTGAGTTCTGGCTACTAGGTACGACATATATATATATATATATATATATATATATATATATATATATATATATATATATATATATATATATATATATATATATATATATATATATATATATATATATATATATATATATATATATATATATATATATATATATATATATATATATATATATATATATATATATATATATATATATATATATATATATATATATATATATATATATATATATATATATATATATATATATATATATATATATATATATATATATATATATATATATATATATATATATATATATATATATATATATATATATATATATATATATATATATATATATATATATATATATATATATATATATATATATATATATATATATATATATATATATATATATATATATATATATATATATATATATATATATATATATATATATATATATATATATATATATATATATATATATATATATATATATATATATATATATATATATATATATATATATATATATATATATATATATATATATATATATATATATATATATATATATATATATATATATATATATATATATATATATATATATATATATATATATATATATATATATATATATATATTGGTGTATACTGGCAGCAGGTTTTCTTTCAAACATGTTTCATTGAATATGACCGCATATTCTGTATTTATTATTTTCTGGTTTAGGGCTTCTATCCCTCTAACTATTTTCTTAGCATCAGGGCTTAATTGAAAAAGGAATTCTCCAAAACTCATTTTCGTTCTTTTAAGGTGAAGAAAAGAAGTGATTTACTATAGAGTGTATTACACTTATTTGTATAATTTGCACGACGTTTCGAACCTCCATGGTTCATTCTCAAGTGAACAGATCTTACAATACTAGTTGATTTTATACCCGCATTAGGTCAGGTGATAATACAATGAAGGTGAAAAACATGGGGGGATACATAAGGGATAAACATAGGGGCTGCAGAAGGCTTATTGGCCCATACGAGGCATCTCCTATCTAAACACAAAGATTAATCCAGTGTAATTGGCCTGTTATGTTGGACATTGTCTTCTGTGTTGGCATCGATATGTTCTTGTCTTGTCCTTACTCTCATGGTGGGTAGAGTAAATAGTTCCGTGATTTGGGTGTTCATGGTAGGTCGCTCTATTCTTATGTGAATTGCCTCAAGAATTTGTAATCTTCTTGAATCTTGGGTTTTGTCTATTATATATATATATATATATATATATATATATATATATATATATATATATATATATATATGTCGTACCTAGTAGCCAGAACGTACTTCTCAGCCTACTATACAAAGCCCGATTTGCCTAATAAGCCAAGTTTTCATGAATTAATTGTTTTTCGACTACCTAACCTAACCTAACCTAACTTTTTCGGCTACCTAACCTAACCTAACCTATATAGATAGGTTAGGTTAGGTTAGGTAGGGTTGGTTAGGTTCGGTCATATATCCACGTCAATTTTAACTCCAATAAAAAAAAGTTGACCTCATACATAATGAAATGGGTAGCTTTATCATTTCATAAGCAAAAAATTAGAGAAAATATATTAATTCATGAAAACTTGGCTTATTAGGCAAATCGGGCCTTGCATAGTAGGCTGAGAAGTGCGTTCTGGCTATTAGGTACGACATATATATATATATATATATATATATATATATATATATATATATATATATATATATATATATATATATATATATAAAATATATATATATAAAATATATATATATATATATAAAATATATATATATATATATATATAAAATATATATATATATATATATAAAATATATATAAATATATATAATATAATATATGTATAATATATATATATATATAAAATATATATATATATATATAAAATATATATATATATATATAAAATATATATATATATATATATAAAATATATATAATATATATAAAATATATATATATATATAAAATATATATATATATATATATATATATATATATATATAATATAATATATGTATAATATATATATAAATATATAAATATATATATATATATAAATATATATATATAAATATATAAATATATAAATATATATATATATATATATATATATATATATATATATATATATATATATATATATATATATATATATATATATATATATATATAAGTCCAAAATCCAAGGCTCAACCGCAGCAAAGGTGAAACTCAGCAAAGCGTTAGCCATGAGCGGGCATGCATTTGCACACCCGCTATACCTGCACACAAATGTGTATAATCTTTTTAGTTTGATAATGTCAATTTTCTTGTTAGGCTGTTCATTTTGGTATCAATTTGTTTGCAATAGAATTTTCTACAGGGATATATACATATGAAGTCCATAAGCCCGGCAATTGGATAAAAATGTAATTTTAACAAATATATTAAAATTGGACGTCGTAGACGTCCTTCCAAACATCTGCAGAGTTAATTACGTATGTTGTATACGTCCCTCTTGAACGAAAATGTTAATAAAGAACAGTATGATGGATGAGGTTGAGATTCTAATGAAGATCGATGACGTTTGGAGACAGTGGAAAGAATATTTCAAGGAACTAAGGAATAGTTATCCCTTAAGCTGCTAAGGGGTCCTGAGGAGATTTACACCCCTGTGTGCAAGAAAAAAAAAATTCTAAAATTGTTTAGTCATCTAAAAATGTTAATTTGTGTTCCCTGAGCACGGGAAAAATAATAAAAAAAATCGTAGGTGACATTTTGGGCGCAATAGACCAAAGAAGTCTGACAAAAAGTGGGCGTTGACAGAGCAGTCGTCAGAGCCGGTCAGTGTCACCCGAGCTGACAGGTGAAAGTTGCCACAAAGATATCACCTAATTATTTCAATGTCTCTGATTTATTTTCTCTTAGTTTTTTTGCAGTAATATTATTCAATATTGTGTAGTGTGATACATTTATATAATAAAAAAGGTGAATCATCGCTATACTCAAAAGTATGATGTGCATATTAGTGATTCAATTATTATGTTCATAAAACAATAAACAAATAGTTTTGCAGTTATTACACCCTATACACAGGTTATATATAAGTATCTGCATGTTTCGGTCACCATAACGAACCACTAAATTGTATTGTGAGTCAAAAAGCAACGACCACCACACACCAGCCAGCCACTCGTTGCCACTCACTCCCTCAACAATGCCTCACTCGCCCACTTTCTCTTCCCACCATCCTGTTTTATACTTTATTCACAATAAACAGACGTTATATATAAGTATCTACATGTTTTGTTCATCACAACTGTACAGCTAAGCTGATATAGTTAGCTCAGGCACTAAGAGTCGTCGCTATACACATAGTCTGCTGGCGGCTCCCTCACTCATTCAAGGTCACATGCACTAAACTTTCTCCCCCAACAATACTGTTTGCAGTGTTATTACACTATATACACATATTATATATAAGTATCTACATATTGTATGCACCGTAGCTGTACACCTAAGCTTGTAGAGTGCCCAAAGAGCATAGTGGCCACACTCTACACAGCCAGACAAATCATGCAGACGACGTCACCTCCATCACCCAAATGGTTCCTCCCAACATAATCCTTTTGCAGTTATTACAGTAATACACACATTATATAGAAGTATCTATATTTGTGTTCACCATAGAGAACCACTGAGCTGGTATGGTGAATGCAGACAATAACAGGTGGCCACACAGTCAGTAAACGATGCTTTCTCCCTCCGTCCCTCAGCATCACTCCTCCCACAGCACTAATTATCACAACAATGCTGCTATTATCACAATCCTGGTCATTTTTATAACAGTCAGGGGTCCTCTGTAATATTGTCATCACTAAATAATAGCAGTTATATATTTATTTTGACATTTTTTGGAGATACTGCGGTCACAAGCTGAACATTAATGCTGTTCGTTCATGCTGCACGCGCCAGCCTTGGTTGCTCCAACAGTACTGTGCTTTTCACATCGGAGAATATTGCCCAGGATTTAAAAAAAAAAATGGCGTCTGTTTACAAGAGCCCTGAGGAAGCTAATGCCCCCCCCCTTTTTTCATTTGTTTCTGATTTTTTCTCAACACAATTTATACTTTTATCTAAGTTAGTATTAAGTTTTAGTCTTAGTGTTTTTCCTGCCTGAAACGCTTTGCGTAATAGTGCCTTTGGGCATTGTATGTACTAGCTCTATCTATGAATCCATCAACTTTTGTATTTCACCTTGTATGTATGTACTTTACCTGAATAAATATTTGTATTTGTAATGTGAACCCTGTGTAGCTGCGGGCCATTTGAATCGTGCCTGACACCCTATGGTGTATATATGCCCCATGTGCACCGTGGGACATGTTTCTCATGTCATATATATATACGCCATGCGCAGTTTAAGGGTTATACAAGAATTATAAATTATGATAATTATAATTATACAGATAATGAAAATCATTTTGAGGCAATAGTGACTTGAACACGCGACCTAGTGGTTTCCAGACGCCTGCTTTAACTGCTTGGCCATGGAGGTACAAAAGTTGACCAACCCAGAACTCTACTGAGTTCTCTGGGAGGTTCTGGAAGCCCCCAAACTGGGGCTCTACCAGGATCTTACAGCCAACCTGACCACACTCAGGCCTACGTTAATGGCATTCACACTTTTACACCCCAGTCAGATCACAATGAAATCACAATGACATGATATATAAATGAAAATAATTTTGAGACAATTGATCTAACTGGGATGTAAGAGTGTGAACTCCTTTACTGTAGGCCTGAGTGTGGTCAGGTTGGCTGTAAGATCCTAGTAGAGCCCCAGTTTGGGGCCGCCAGAACCTTCCTGAGAACTCAGTAGAGTTCTGGGTTGGTCAACTTTCGTACCATTGTGGCTGAGCAATTAAGGTAGGCGTCTGGGAATCACCAGGTCACGAGTTCAAGTCACTCCATTGCCTCAAAATGATTTTCATTGATATATCAAGCAATTGTGATCTCATAGCAATAAAAATAATTATAATAACAAATTTATATTAATTTTTCTGTTGGGGAGCTTTGTCGGCTCCCTGGAGCTATTGGACTGATATTAGCTAATATTAGTATGGCGGCTTCAGTCATATGGGGTTGTCATGCCTACCAGGGACCACTAGCTAGAACATGGTCCCCTTCAGAGAGGCGAAGGGAGCAATGGCCTATGAAACTCTCTATGTACTCACCTAATTGTACTCTCCTAATTGTGCTTGCGGGGGTTGAGCTGTGGCTCTTTGGTCCCGCCTCTCAACTGTCAATCAACTGGTGTACAGATTCCTGAGCCTACTGGGCTCTATCATATCTACATTTGAAACTGTGTATGGAGTCAGCCTCCACCACATCACTTCCTAGTGCATTCCATTTATTAACTACTCTGACACTGAAAAAATTCTTTCTAACATCTCTGACTCATCTGGGTACTAGGTTTCCACCTGTGTCCCCTTGTTCGTGTCCCACTTGTGCTGAAGAGTTCGTCTTTGTCCACCCTGTCAATTCCCCTGAGAATTTTATAGGTGGTTATGTAATTACCTAAGTGTAGTTACAGGATGAGAGCTACGCTCGTGGTGTCCCGTCTTCCCAGCACTGAAACTACTGACGGTCTTGGCCTCCACCACCTTCTCACTTAACTTGTTCCAACCGTCTACCACTCTATTTGCGAAGGTGAATTTTCTTATATTTCTTCGGCATCTGTGTTTAGCTAGTTTAAATCTATGACCTCTTGTTCTTGAAATTCCAGGTCTCAGGAAGTCTTCCCTGTCGATTTTATTAATTCCTGTTACTATTTTGTATGTAGTGATCATATCACCTCTTTTTCTTCTGTCTTCTAGTTTTGGCATATTTAATGCTTCTAACCTCTCCTCGTAGCTCTTGCCCTTCAGTTCTGGGAGCCACTTAGTAGCATGTCTTTGCACCTTTTCCAGTTTGTTGATGTGCTTCTTAAGATATGGGCACCACACAACAGCTGCATATTCTAGCTTTGGCCTAACAAAAGTCATGAACAATTTCTTTAGTATATCGCCATCCATGTATTTAAATGCAATTCTGAAGTTAGAAAGCATAGCATAGGCTCCTTGCACAATATTCTTTATGTGGTCCTCAGGTGATAGTTTTCTATCTAGAACCACTCCTAGATCTCTTTCTTTATCAGAATTCTTTAAAGATTTCTCACATAATATATAGGTTGTGTGGGGTCTTATGTTCTCCTATTCCACATTCCATAACATGACATTTATTAACATTAAATTCCATTTGCCAAGTGGTGCTCCATATACTTATTTTGTCCAGGTCTTCTTGAAGGGCATGACAGTCATCTAAATTTCTTATCCTTCCTATTATCTTAGCATCATCAGCAAACATGTTCATATAATTCTGTATACCAACTGGTAGATCATTTATGTACACAATAAACATCACTGGTGCAAGAACTGAACCCTGTGGTACTCCACTTGTGACATTTCTCCATTCTGATACATTGCCTCTGATTACTGCCCTCATTTTTCTATCAGTCAGAAAATTTTTCATCCATGATAGAAGCTTACCTGTCACCCCTCCAATATTTTCCAGTTTCCAGAACAACCTCTTATGTGGAACTCTGTCGAAAGCCTTTTTTAGGTCCAGATAGATGCAGTCAACCCAACCATCTCTTTCCTGTAATATCTCTGTGGCTCGATCATAGAAACTTAGTAAATTCGATACACAGGATCTTCCAGATCGAAAACCATACTGTCTGTCTGATATTATATCATTTCTCTCTAGGTGTTCTACCCATTTAGTTTTGATTAGTTTTTCCAATACTTTCACTATTACACTTGTCAATGATACAGGTCTATAATTGAGGGGGTCTTCCCTGCTGCCACTTTTGTAGATTGGAACTATGTTAGCCTGTTTCCACCCGTCTGCTACGATTCCTGTACACAGGGATGCCTGAAAGATCAGGTGAAGTGGAATGCTGAGCTCAGATGCACATTCTCTCAGAACCCATGGTGAAACGCCATCTGGGCCAGCTGCTTTGTTCTTACCGAGCTCTTTGAGCATTTTTTCCACTTCGTCTCTAGACACCTCTATGTGTTCTATGTTGTTCTCTGGAATTCTTATTGTATCTGGTTCCCTAAAGATTTCATTTTGTACAAACACACTTTGGAACTTTTCGTTTAGTGTTTCACACATTTCCTTTTCATCTTCCGTGAATCTATTTCCCATTTTCAACCTCTGAATATTATCCTTTACCTGCAATTTGTTGTTTATGAATTTATAGAATAGACCTGGTTCTGTTTTACATTTGTCCGCAATCCCTTTTTCAAAATTTCTTTCTGCCTCTCTCCTCACTGCCGTGTAGTTGTTTCTCGCATCTTTGTATCGCTGGTATGTTTGGGGGTTCGGCCTCTTCCTGTATTGATTCCATTTTTGGGTCTTTTGGTCTCTAGCCCTCTCGCAATTTCTATTGAACCAATCCTGTTTCCTAGTTCTGCATCTCTGTTTTGGTATAAATTTTTTTGTGCCTTTATCATATATTTCACAAAACTTGCCATACATCTCATTCACTTCCTTGCCTAGCATCAAGTCTGTCCAATTATACTCACTAAAAAAATTTCTAAGGTCACCATAATGTCCTCTCCTGAAGTCTGGTTTTTCAACTGCTTCAACCTCCTTATTTTCTTCCAGCTTATAACGCATTGCATACTTTATTCCCAAAAAGACATGGTCACTTTTACCCAAGGGAGGAAGGTACTGAATGTCAAATATCTCTTCCTCCTTCCTGGTAAATATCAAATCTAGCATGGAGGGAACGTCCCCTTCCCTCATCCTCGTAGCTTGTTTAACATGTTGATACAAGAATGTTTCCAGGATGAGGTCTACAAATTTACAGGTCCAAAAATCTTCTGTTTTAGCTTCATATGCTTCCCAGTCTATGGATTTCAAGTTGAAGTCACCGACTATCAACAGTCGTGATCTATCGTTATCCGCTCTCGCTATAATCTCTCTCATTATTGTTATAAGACCTTCACGTTTACTATCTAGCTCCTCCTTTGACCATGTGCTGCTTGGCGGTGGACTATATGCATTTATCATCATTAGTTTATCATCCTCATAGCAGATCTCTAGTGCTATTATGTCAACTTCTTGTGGATTGGCAGTCATTATTTCCTTCACCTTTAGGTGTTCTTTTACTAGCACAGCAACGCCACCGCCTTTCCTAATTTTTCTGTCCCGTCTCTAAATTGAGTAGCCCCTTGGGAATATGACCTCATTTAAAATTACATCTTCAAGTTTTGTCTCCGTGAGTGCAACAATGTCTGGTGTCTGCAGCTGTATTACATCACTTAACTCCAGTATCTTCGATCTCACTCCATCTATGTTGGTGTATGCAATCTTCAGGAACTTGTTCCCCCTTTCCTTATTCTTCACTCCCCCTCTCTCTATTGATTTTGTTGGTTTGCCTTTATGTACCACTTTACTGGTTTGCCTACCCCTATCACTTTGTAGAAAAAAGAATTTATTTCTTCTTCATTCCTGCTCTCATTTAAATGTTTTGCCTCGGCGAGGTTCAGTTTCAGCTTCTCTCTATCTTCTTTTGAAAGATCTCGTCTTAACGACCACCCTTTCCCATCCTCATCCCTTTGCAATTTTCTAGCATTCCTTAGTACTTCTTCCATCTGTTTGGCACCGTTTAGGGTGATCCTCAAAGGTCGATCTTTCCCTTTTACGTACCTGCCTATTCTCCTGTATGTATGCAAGTATTCATGTCTGCCATTGACCGGGGTTGAGAAACTCCCCGAAAGAAAAACAAGCTAACATGCAACACATCATCACACTGCAGGCACTCATTCGTGCCGACCTCCCCCATTCCCTGGGAGGGGGAGAGGGGGGGTCCCAGCCCACCAAGCTGGCAGCTAGACCGTCAGTTTGTCGGCTGAAGTTATACAGGTTGGAAGTTTGCTCTGGTCTCAATTGCCTGATTGGCTTCACCCTGCTGGTGCTCTTGCTGTGTGTTGGCAGTGGCCAGGAGTTCATACCAAGGGCTGCATGCGCTTAGGGCTTGACAGCTGGGTGGACAGCGCTTCGGATTCGTAGTTCTGAGATTCTGGGTTCAATCCTCGATGGAGGCGGAGACAAATGGGCAAAATGTTTCCTTCACCCTAATGCTCCTGTTACCTAGCAATTAATAGGTACCTGGGAGTTAGACAGCTGCTATGGGCTGCTTCCTGGGGGTGTGTAACAAAAAGATGGCCTGGTCAAGGACCGGGCCACGGGGATGCTAAGCCCCGAAATCATCTCAAGAACAAGAACTCAAAATAACCTCCCTTTCTTAAGCACCCTGTGAGCTCACCCCTTGGGGTTCAGAGTCCTCTTCTCTGGGTCTTTGAGGTCCCCATTCCCATAGCGGTAGCAGCTGCTTGGCTTTCTGCCTCACCCTTGGGATCAGCTTAGGTCTTGGTACTTTCGTCTGACCTTGGGTAGGGAGCGGTTGTTGCTGGATGGGGTGCACTGTGCTACCCTGCTTGCATAATCGCAGTGGCCATTACTCTTTCTGGCCCCTGGGTTGTGGTGCTTCCTTGGGGTTCTCTTTCCTATTTTTAGTTTTCTTTTACCTGTTCGAAGGCTGCCAGGGTGCCTATTAGGTGATACCTAGGTTCAGTAGGGCAGTCCTCCTCTGGGCCTCCGAGGTTGCTCACCTCACAGGGACCAGTTTACCCAAATAATACACGGGGTTACAACCGGCTTTGGCAGCACCAGTGTGTGGGCTTCCTGTAGGGACACATCTACTCTGTGTGCCCTGGAAACCCCCATCAGGGCTTGGTTGTACAATGGATGTGTCCTCTTAGCGTCATCTCGCCTTGTGCAAGTTTGAGGGTTGTTCATTGCCCCTGCCTCAGGGTTACGATCATCTGTTTAGCCTCCTTCATCCTGCTTGTGGGCTCGACGACACCTTCGACCCCTCCCTCCCTGACCAACCCCCTCCCTCCCTGACCAACCCCCTCCCTCCCTGACCAACCCCCTCCCTCCCTGACCAACCCCCTCCCTCCCTGACCAACCCCCTCCCTCCCTGACCAACCCCCTCCCTCCCTGACCAACCCCTCCCTCCCTGACCAACCCCCTCCCTCCCTGACCAACCCCCTCCCTCCCTGACCAACCCCCTCCCTCCCTGACCAACCCCCTCCCTCCCTGACCAACCCCCTCCCTCCCTGACCAACCCCCTCCCTCCCTGACCAACCCCCTCCCTCCCTGACCAACCCCCTCCCTCCCTGACCAACCCCCTCCCTCCCTGACCAACCCCCTCCCTCCCTGACCAACCCCCTCCCTACCTGACCAACCCCCTCCCTCCCTGACCAACCCCCTCCCTCCCTGACCAACCCCCTCCCTCCCTGACCAACCCCCTCCCTCCCTGACCAACCCCCTCCCTCCCTGACCAACCCCCTCCCTCCCTGACCAACCCCCTCCCTCCCTGACCAACCCCCTCCCTCCCTGACCAACCCCCTCCCTCCCTGACCAACCCCCTCCCTCCCTGACCAACCCCCTCCCTCCCTGACCAACTCCCTCCCTCCCTGACCAACTTCCTCCCTGACCAATTCCCTCCCTGACCTACTTCCTCCCTGACCAACTCCTTTCCTCCCTGACCAACTTCCTTCCTCCCTGACCAACTCCCTTCCTCCCTGACCAACTCTCTGCCCCCCTGACCAACTCTCTGCCCCCCTGACCAACTCTCTGCCCCCCTGACCAACTCTCTGCCCCCCTGACCAACTCTCTTCCCTCCCTGATCTACTCCCTCCCTCCCTGACCTACTCCCTCCCTCCCTGACCTACTCCCTCCCTCCCTGACCTACTCCCTCCCTCCCTGACCTACTCCCTCCCTCCCTGACCAATTCCCTCCCTCCCTGACCAACTCCCTTCCTCCCTGACCAACTCCCTTCCTCCCTGACCAACTCTTCCCTCCCTGACCTACTCTCCTCCTTCCCTGACCTACTCCCTCCCTCCCTAACCTACTTCCTCCCTGACCAATTGCCTACCTCCCTGACCAACTCCCTTCCTCTCTGACCAACTCCCTTCCTCCCTGACCAACTCTCTGCCCCCCTGACCAACTCTCTTCCCTCCCTGACCTACTCCCTCCCTCCTTGACCTACTCCCTCCCTCCCTGACCTACTTCCTCCCTGACCAACTCCCTTCCTCTCCGACCAACTCCCTTCCTCTCCGACCAACTCCCTTCCTCTCCGACCAACTCCCTTCCTCTCCGACCAACTCCCTTCCTCTCTGACCAACTCCCTTCCTCCCTGACCAACTCCCTCCCTCCCTCCCTGACCATCTCCCTTCCTCCCTGACCAACTCCCTTCCTCCCTGACCAACTCTCTTCCTCCCTGACCAACTCTCTTCCCTCCCTGACCTACTCTCCTCCCTCCCTGACCTACTTCCTCCCTGACCAATTCCCTCCCTCCCTGACCAACTCCCTCCCTCTCCAACCAACTCCCTTCCTCTCCGACCAACTCCCTTCCTCCCTGACCAACTCCCTTCCTCCCTGACCAACTATCTTCTTCCCTGACCAACTCTCTTCCTCCCTGACCAACTCCCTTCCTCCCTGACCAACTCCCTTCCTCCCTGACCAACTCCCTTCCTCCCTGACCAACTCCCTTCCTCCCTGACCAACTCTCTGCCCCCCTGACTAACTCTCTTCCTCCCTGACCAACTCTCTTCCCTCCCTGACCTACTCCCTCCCTCCCTGACCTACTCCCTCCCTCCCTGACCAATTCCCTCCCTGACCAACTCCCTTCCTCTCCGACCAACTCCCTTCCTCCCTGACCAACTCCCTCCCTCCCTGATCAACTCCCTCTCCGACCAACTCCCTTCCTCCTTGACCAACTCCCTCCCTCCCTGACCAACCCCCTCCCTCCCTGACCAACTCCCTCTCTCTCAAACCAACTCCCTCCCTCCCTGACCAACCCCCTCCCTCCCTGACCAACTCCCTCCCTCCCTGACCAACTCCCTCCCTCCCTGACCAACTCCCTCCCTCCCTGACCAAATTCCTCCCTCTCAAATCAACTCCCTCCTCTCAAACCAACTCCCTCCCTCCCTGACCAACTCCCTCCCTCCCTGACCAACTTCCTCCCTGACCAATTCCCTCCCTGACCAACTCCCTTCCTCCCTGACCAACTCCCTTCCTCCCTGACCAACTCCCTTCCTCCCTGACCAACTCCCTTCCTCCCTGACCAACTCCCTTCCTCCCTGACCAACTTCCTTCCTCGCTGACCAACTCCCTTCCTCGCTGACCAACTCCCTTCCTCCCTGACCAACTCTCTGCCCCCCTGACTAACTCTCTTCCTCCCTGACCAACTCTCTTCCCTCCCTGACCAACTCTCTTCCCTCCCTGACCTACTCCCTCCCTCCCTGACCTACTCCCTCCCTCCCTGACCTACTCCCTCCCTCCCTGACCTACTCCCTCCCTCCCTGACCTACTCCCTCCCTCCCTGACCTACTCCCTCCCTCCCTGACCTACTCCCTCCCTCCCTGACCTACTCCCTCCGTCCCTGACCTACTCCCTCCCTCCCTGACCTACTCCCTCCCTCCTTGACCTACTCCCTCCCTCCCTGACCTACTCCCTCCCTGACCAATTCCCTCCCTCCCTGACCAACTCCCTTCCTCCCTGACCAACTCCCTTCCTCCCTGACCATCTCCCTTCCTGACCAACTCCCTTCCTCCCTGACCAGCTCTCTGCCCCCCTGACCAACTCTCTTCCCTCCCTGACCTACTCCCTCCCTCCTTCACCTACTCCCTCCCTCCCTGACCTACTTCCTCCCTGACCAATTCCCTCCCTGACCAACTCCCTCTCCGACCAACTCCCTTCCTCTCCGACCAACTCCCTTCCTCCGACCAACTCCCTTCCTCCCTGACCAACTCCCTCCCTCCCTGACCAACTCCCTTCCTCTCCGACCAACTCCCTTCCTCTCCGACCAACTCCCTTCCTCCCTGACCAACTCCCTCCCTCCCTGACCAACTCCCTCCCTCCCTGACCAACTCCCTTCCTCTCCGACCAACTCCCTTCCTCCCTGACCAACTCCCTTCCTCCCTGACAAACTCCCTTCCTCCCTGACAACTCCCTTTCTCCCTGACCAACTCCCTCCCTGACCAACTCCCTTCCTCCCTGACCAACTCCCTTCCTCCCTGACCAACTCTCTGCCCCCCTGACTAACTCTCTTCCTCCCTGACCAACTCTCTTCCCTTCCTGACCTACTCCCTCCCTCCCTGACCAACTCCCTTCCTCTCCGACAAACTCCCTTCCTCCCTGACCAACTCCCTCCCTCCCTGACCAACTCCCTCCCTCCCTGACCAACTCCCTCCCTCCCTGACCAACTCCCTTCCTCTCCGACAAACTCCCTTCCTCCCTGACCAACTCCCTTCCTCCCTGACCAACTCCCTCCCTCCCTCCCTGACCAACTCCCTTCCTCCCTGACCAACTCCCTTCCTCCCTGACCAACTCCCTCCCTCCCTGACCAACTCCCTCCCTCCCTCCCTGACCAACTCCCTTCCTCTTTGACCAACTCCCTTCCTCCCTGACCAACTCTCTGCCCCCCTGACTAACTCTCTTCCTCCCTGACCAACTCTCTTCCCTCCCTGACCTACTCCCTCCCTCCCTGACCTACTTCCTCCCTGACCAATTCCCTCCCTGACCAACTCCCTTCCTCTCCGACAAACTCCCTTCCTCCCTGACCAACTCCCTCCCTCCCTGACCAACTCCCTCCCTCCCTGACCAACTCCCTCCCTCCCTGACCAACTCCCTTCCTCTCCGACAAACTCCCTTCCTCTCCGACCAACTCCCTTCCTCCCCGACCAACTCCCTTCCTCCCTGACCAACTCCCTCCCTCCCTGACCTACTCCCTCCCTCCCTGACCTACTCCCTCCCTCCCTGACCTACTTCCTCCCTGACCAATTCCCTCCCTGACCAACTCCCTTCCTCTCCGACCAACTCCCTTCCTCTCCGACCAACTCCCTTCCTCCCCGACCAACTCCCTCCCTATCTGACCAACTCCCTTCCTCTCCGACCAACTTCCTTCCTCCCTGACCAACTCCCTTCCTCCCTGACCAACTCCCTTCCTCCCTGACCAACTCCCTTCCTCCCTGACCAACTCTCTGCCCCCCTGACTAACTCTCTTCCTCCCTGACCAACTCTCTTCCCTCCCTGACCTACTCCCTCCCTCCCTGACCTACTTCCTCCCTGACCTACTTCCTCCCTGACCAACTCCCTTCCTCCCTGACCAACTCCCTTCCTCCCTGACCAACTCTCTGCCCCCCTGACTAACTCTCTTCCTCCCTGACCAACTCTCTTCCCTCCCTGACCTACTCCCTCCCTCCCTGACCTACTCCCTCCCTGACCTACTTCCTCCCTGACCAATTCCCTCCCTCCCTGACCAACTCCCTTCCTCTCTGGCCAACTCCCTTCCTCCCTGACCAACTCCCTTCCTCCCTGACCAACTCACTTCCTCCCTGACCAACTGTCTTCTTCCCTGACCAACTCCCTTCCTCCCTGACCAACTCCCTTCCTCCCTGACGAACTCTCTGCCCCCCTGACTAACTCTCTTCCTCCCTGACCAACTCTCTTCCCTCCCTGACCTACTCCCTCCCTCCCTGACCTACTTCCTCCCTGACCAATTCCCTCCCTGACCAACTCCCTTCCTCTCCGACCAACTCCCTTCCTCTCCGACCAACTCCATTCCTCTCCGACTAACTCCCTTCCTCTCCGACCAACTCCCTTCCTCCCCGACCAACTCCCTCCCTCCCTGACCTACTCCCTCCCTCCCTGACCTACTCCCTCCCTCCCTGACCTACTCCCTCCCTCCCTGACCTACTCCCTCCCTCCCTGACCTACTCCCTCCCTCCCTGACCAATTCCCTCCCTGACCAACTCCCTTCCTCTCCGACCAACTCCCTTCCTCTCCGACCAACTCCCTTCCTCCCCAACCAACTCCCTCCCTACCTGACCAACTTCCTTCCTCTCCGACCAACTTCCTTCCTCCCTGACCAACTCCCTTCCTCCCTGACCAACTCCCTTCCTCCCTGACCAACTCCCTCCCTCCCTGACCAACTCCCTTCCTCCCTGACCAACTCTCTGCCCCCCTGACTAACTCTTCCTCCCTGACCAACTCTCTTCCCTCCCTGACCTACTCCCTCCCTCCCTGACCTACTCCCTCCCTCCCTGACCTACTTCCTCCCTGACCAATTCCCTCCCTCCCTGACCAACTCCCTCCCTCCCTGACCAACTCCCTTCCTCTCCGGCCAACTCCCTTCCTCCCTGACCAACTCCCTTCCTCCCTGACCAACTCCCTTCCTCCCTGACCAACTGTCTTCTTCCCTGACCAACTCCCTTCCTCCCTGACCAACTCCCTTCCTCCCTGACCAACTCTCTGCCCCCCTGACTAACTCTCTTCCTCCCTGACCAACTCTCTTCCCTCCCTGACCTACTCCCTCCCTCCCTGACCTACTCCCTCCCTCCCTGACCTACTTCCTCCCTGACCTACTTCCTCCCTGACCTACTTCCTCCCTGACCAACTCCTTTCCTCTCCGACCAACTCCCTTCCTCTCCGACCAACTCCCTTCCTCCCTGACCAACTCCCTCCCTCCCTGACCAACTCCCTCCCTCCCTGAACAACTCCCTTCCTCTCCGACCAACTCCCTTCCTCCCTGACCAACTCCCTTCCTCCCTGACCAACTCCCTTCCTCCCTGACAAACTCCCTCCCTCCCTGACCAACTCCCTTCCTCCCTGACCAACTCCCTTCCTCCCTGACCAACTCTCTGCCCCCCTGACTAACTCTATTCCTCCCTGACCAACTCTCTTCCCTTCCTGACCTACTCCCTCCCTCCCTGACCTACTTCCTCCCTGACCTACTTCCTCCCTGACCAATTCCCTCCCTGACCAACTCCCTTCCTCTCCGACCAACTCCCTTCCTCTCCGACCAACTCCCCTCCTCTCCGACCAACTCCCTTCCTCCCTGACCAACTCCCTTCCTCTCCGACCAACTCCCTTCCTCCCTGACCAACTCCCTTCCTCTCCGACCAACTCCCTTCCTCCCTGACCAACTCCCTTCCTCCCTGACCAACTCCCTTCCTCCCTGACCAACTCCCTTCCTCCCTGACCAACTCTCTCCCTCCCTGACCAACTCTCTCCCTCCCTGACCAACTCCCTCCCTCCTTGACCAACTCCCTCCCTCCCTGACCAACTCCCTCCCTCCCTGACCAACTCCCTCCCTCCCTGACCAACTCCCTCCCTCCCTGACCAACTCCCTCCCTCCCTGACCAACTCTCTCCCTCCCTGACCAACTCCCTCCCTCCCTGACCAACTCCCTTCCTCTCCAACAAACTCCCTTCCTCCCTGACCAACTCCCTCCCTGACCAACTCCCTCCCTGACCAACTCCCTCCCTCCCTCCCTGACCAACTCCCTTCCTCCCTGACCAACTCCCTTCCTCCCTGACCAACTCCCTTCCTCCCTGACCAACTCCCTTCCTCCCTGACCAACTCCCTTCCTCCCTGACCAACTCCCTTCCTCCCTGACCAACTCTCTGCCCCCCTGACTAACTCTCTTCCTCCCTGACCAACTCTCTTCCCTCCCTGACCTACTCCCTCCCTCCCTGACCAACTCTCTTCCCTCCCTGACCTACTCCCTCCCTCCCTGACCTACTCCCTCCCTCCCTGACCTACTCCCTCCCTCCCTCCCTGACCTACTCCCTCCCTCCCTCCCTGACCTACTTCTTCCCTGACCTACTTCCTCCCTGACCAACTCCCTTCCTCCCTGACCAACTCCCTCCCTCCCTGACCAACTCCCTTCCTCCCTGACCAACTCCCTTCCTCCCTGACCAACTCTCTGCCCCCCTGACTAACTCTCCTCCTCCCTGACCAACTCTCTTCCCTCCCTCCCTGACCTACTCTCTTCCCTCCCTGACCTACTCCCTCCCTCCCTGACCTACTTCCTCCCTGACCAATTCCCTCCCTGACCAACTCCCTCCCTCCCTGACCAATTCCCTCCCTGACCAACTCCCTCCCTCCCTGACCAACTCCCTTCCTCTCCGACCAACTCCCTTCCTCCCTGACCAACTCCCTCCCTCCCTGACCAACTCTTTCCCTCTCTAACCAACTCCCTCCCTCCCTGACCAACTCCCTCTCTCCCTCCCTGACCAACTCCCTCCCTCCCTGACCAACTCCCTCTCTCCCTCCCTGACCAACTCCCTCCCTCCCTCCCTGACCAACTCCCTCCCTCCGTCCCTGACCAACTCTCTCCCTCCCTCCCTGACCAACTCCCTCCCTCCCTCCCTGACCAACTCTCTGCTCCCCTGACTAACTCTCTCCCTTTCTGACCAATTTTCTCTCTCCCACTCTGACCAATTTCCCCTCTCCCTGACTAACTCCCTTCCTCCCTGACCAACTCCCTTCCTCCCTGACCAACTCCCTTCCTCCCTGACCAACTCCCTTCCTCCCTGACCAACTCCCTTCCTCCCTGACCAACTCCCTTCCTCCCTGACCAACTCCCTTCCTCCCTGACCAACTCTCTTCCCTCCCTGACCTACTCCCTCCCTCCCTGACCAACTCCCTCCCTCCCTCCCTGACCAACTCCCTCCCTCCCTCCCTCCCTGACCAACTCCCTCCCTCCCTCCCTGACCAACTCCCTCTCTCCCTCCCTGACCAACTCCCTCTCTCCCTCCCTGACCAACTCCCTCCCTCCCTCCCTCCCTGACTAACTCTCTCCCTCCCTGACCAACTCCCTCCCTCCCTCCCTGACCAACTCTCTGCTCCCCTGACTAACTCTCTCCCTCTCTGACCAATTTCCTCTCTCCCTGACTAACTCCCTTCCTCCCTGACCAACTCCCTTCCTCCCTGACAACTCCCTTCCTCCCTGACCAACTCCCTTCCTCCCTGACCAACTCCCTCCCTCCCTGACCAACTCCCTCCCTCCCTGATCATCTCCCTTCCTCTCTGACCAACTCCCTCCCTCACCAACTCCCTTCCTATCTGACCAACTCCCTCCCTCCCTCTCTGACCAACTTCCTCCCTGACCAACTCCCTCCCTCCCTGACCAACTCCCTCCCTGACCAACTCTCTTCCTCCCTTCCTCCCTATCCATCTCCCTTCCTCCCTCAAATCGAATCAAATCGAATGTGTTTTTAGGTAAAGTACATACATACAAGGGGTGATACCGATTTTGATGAAATTATAGATAGAGCTAGTACATAAAATGCCTAAAGCCACTATTACGCGAAGCGTTACTGGCAGGAAAAACACTAAAGACTAAACCTTAACACTAATTGAGATTAAAGTATAAAATGTGTTGAGAAAATATAAAAATAAAAAAGGGGGGAACGTGGCAGGAAAACAGCAAAAATATAATATGGTCGACAAATAGCATTGTTTAAAAATAACAGACATGGGTTGACATTATAGGGGTAAGGTAGGTTACAGGGAGTTAATTAGGTAGTGCTTAGTTTTTATCTTAACCACCGTGCTGCGCGAAGTTTATTGGGAAATTCCCTCGGTGCGCATGAAATGAAGTGTTCCCAAAAAATTATTTTTTCTTTGTAAAATGATAAATTCCCTTCCCTGAACATGTCTATGTAAAAAATAAGTACCAAATTCCTCTTATTTTGGCTGTAGGGGCGTGGACAAGATGCGTTGTGACGTCATCAGGGCCTGGTCGCCTGTGCGTGACTCGCCCAGACACGGTCGCGCGGGCCATACAAGCACCGGGTGTTGCCACAAATATATTTTCAATTATTTGTTTTATGTATTTCCAATGCGGTTTTATTTGTTTTTTTATCGTATATGATGCATATTTGTGTCCTTTACAATATGTATACAGTAGAACATTCATAATGTTCCATGGAACTGTGATACATGTGTCAGTAATGTGTCCATAATAAATGTTTATTGTCGCAATATTACCTGTTAAAAAATCACTAAAATTACAATATGTACAGTTTCACACACTATTTACACAGTAACACACTGTATTACACACTCAGTACTTCGGAAGTGAGTAATAATCAACGAAGTAGCCCATGGTACACAGCGCGACTTCGCTCTCAGTGCACCAGGTACAGATAAATTTTCGCTTCCTGTTTCTTCATTCTGTGTGCTTGCAAATAACGCACTCACGTACACCCTTGGCTTTAGTACTTGTAGGTTGTATGTAACCAAGCTTGTAAAGCATAAGGTAGTATTGAAAAGATTATAGGAAAAGATCAATTTGTAAGGTAGTCTTGAAAAGATCGCTTTGTATGATTCCACACAGGAAGAGATTCAGCTTACCTCAAGAGTGTCTGTCAGTCAGAAAGAGATTCAGTTAGCCTCAAGAGTGTCTGTCAGTTGGGAAGAGATTCAGGTATTCATGAAAATATCTATGGAAAACACCACCATGGAAGCCGCTAACACTGTTCATCTATGCTATTTGTATCAGATGCATCATCACTGAATGCAGAAAATGATTCATCTAAGTATCATCTAAATAAATAGCATAGGATTGCAAGGGTGACGCTCAGAGCTACAACTTTATACACTCGCTATATCGTCCTCATAGATGCTGTATCACTTGCATCTGACCTTTGTGTTAGGTCCTTATTGCACCTGGCTTCCCCAATATTATGACTCTTATGTTCTTCAAACAATAAGGTTTGAATTTCACCGACAGAGCGTTATCTTTCAACACTGCGTCGGACAGGTGTTTGGGAGCCAGAGGCGCGTGCGCCACCCATGGGTGTTCATTCAGTACTAACCCAGCCAGTAGCCCTAGGGCATTCTGGGATTTTTTTTCCAAGATGGCTGCCTCTCACTGGAGGTCCTAAGAGTCCATTTCGTACACAACCAACCTCGTACACATTTAGAATTGGTTTAGAAAAATCAAAGGGTTTTCTCGGTTGGCACAGTTTCCCGCCGACTGAGAAAACTCAGGTTGGCGCAGTTAAGTGGTTAAACTGGTTAAAAGAGGTACAATCTTTAATCTGATTGGGAAGGTCATTCCACATTCTGGGTCCCTTGATTTGTTGAGCATTTCTAGGTTGATTAAGTCGTACTCTTGGAATATCAAAAAACCAGTGTTGAATGTAATGAAACGCCATTTTCTGGGTGAATCCCGGAGGCTCCCCGGAGCTATCCCAGGCTGATATGCTAATGTCAGACTTTGGCATCAGTCTTGTGTATGGAGTTCTTAAGCCTACCGGGGACCACGGCCAGAACCCGGCCCCCTCAGAGAGGCAAGGGGAGCAATGGCCTATAGAAGCCCCAGTGTGGTTGGAAGCATTCTATGTCTGCCATCGACCGGAACAGGCACCCAGAAAGATAAGCGCCTCAAAACAAACCCCTATTCTGGTTAAAATTGCTACCAAAAGCCGAACTAGTGGATAGAACTCCCCAACAGAAAACAAGCAAATTAGTGTGACGTCACACGCCGCCACGCCTCTGTCTGCGCAGCTCCCCCCTCCCTGGGAGGGGGAAGGGGGAGCCCCAGACCCTCCACGCTGGCTACCCACACCTCAGTTCTTGAAGCTGGATGTCAAAAATGCTGAAAAAAACGCCAACCTTGGAGGGAGGGAGGGATGCCGGGGAGCCTCCAGGACTCGCCCAGAAAATGGCATTTCATCACATTCAACGCTGGTTTTCTGGGGAGAGCCCTGTCGGCTCCTCGGAGCTAACTATCCACAGACGGAAAAAGAGGGACTTACCCGAGAGGCAGTCGTCGCTCACTCCTACACTCAAAGCCGAGACAACTGGCTGCAACCGCCGACCCAAAGCAACACAGGCCCGACGGGGCCCATGGACATTCACAAGGTAACAAGCAGCCAGGACCCTGTTCGACCGCCAAAATCCCCGCGCCTCAATATCAGACCAAGACATATTCCCAAAGACGACAGCAAGAGCCGTGAACTTACGAACGTCATGGGCACCGGGATTGACTGCAGGCTAGCTGGACTTAATAACCCTGCGGATGACCTGGGAGACCCGAACCTGCTAACAGGGAAGAAGGGAAACCGGATCAACCCACAGCGCGTCCCCGGACACAAAAGCCGTGGTGCGCAAATAACGGAGAAGCGCCGCAACCGGACACAAAACATGATGCACCACCGGCCTGACCAACCAAGCATCAACCACCCACGGACCCCTCCGGAACGCAGCAGTCTCATTCTTCGCCAGAAAAGGAGACGGTTGCAAGCGAACAAAACAATCTCCACGACCAAAAGAGCAGAAACCCCTGCACCGGAGAAGAGCATGAAGCTCCCCTACCCGACCCCCAGAGCCCCGTAAAACCTGAAGCCGGTGACGCAGCAACCGACGCAAGGCCCCCTGGGGTCGAACTCTGCGATCGCGAGAGAGGCGGAAGGGGGAACCCCGAAGGAACCAGAACAGCCGACGAAGCCAAACCCGACCCGGCGAGTAGACCACCATTGCAAAGTTCAGGCTCCCGCACAGCCCCTCGAGCAACCGCCGGGTGACCCGAGGGCCCACCAGAAACAGACAAAGGGGGACCGCAGCCGCAGGAGAGACTCCGGAGGGAGAGACAAGGAGGCGGTTCGAGAGTCGCAAACGAGACCCAGCCAAGTCCGAACCTGAGAGAGAAGCAGATGGGACTTCCTCCAGTTCACCAAGAATCCGAACCCAGCGAGCTGGGAAAGAACCAAATCCCTGGCTAGCAAGCAAGCTGACTGGCTGGGAGCCCAAACCAGCCAGTCGTCGAGGTAGGCCAACACCCGAACACCTAGAAGACGCAAACGAGCCACCACAACCCGTGTAAAGCGCGTGAACACGCGAGGTGCCAGGTTCAACCCGAACGGGAGACAACGAAAGCGGTAACTCGGATGCCCCACAACAAAACCGAGGCAGTCCCTGAACCGTGCGAACCTGAGACAGCGTAGTCATCCGAAAGGGGGGGGGGGAAGGAAAACCCCACTCCTTGTAACAATAAGCCCCGCTCAGAGGGAAGAAAAACCCAGGCGGGGTCCAGCAGGGCCCAAGGCCCCCAAGTCAGCCCCTCCCCAGCTTTGAGGTCCTTCACTACAGGACCCAAGGCCGAGTCCTCTCCCCAAGCCCCGACCCCACAAGACAAGGACGGAGCAGCCGGAAAAGCTGGAGGAAGGGGATCCCACTGGTCAGACCCAGAAGCTTCGGCCGGGAGACAAATCTCGAATGCCTCTGCCCCCCCTCCCCCCCTCCCCCCGAAGGGGCACCCCCCGAAGCTGCCCAAGTCTCGAGATCAAATAACCCCTGCTCCGACCCCGAAACCCTCAGACGCTTCAGGGCCGGAAGCATGGAGGGGGGGGGGGGGTGACCAGAACGAACAGAAGGGGAAGGACGAGAAGGTGCGAACTGAACCAGGATCGAAGCGACTCCCACCCCCAAGTCCGGGTCTCGAAAAGCAAAGCGGGGCAGCCCCGGGGCATCCGGGTGAGCAACCTACTGAGCGCGTTGCAACAGACGAAACCTAGACTGCAACGCATGCGCCACCTGTACCCGAAGAAAATCATCAGAGGATTGGGTAAATTGAATCACAAGCAAGCAGCAACACTCACAGGACTCAGGGTCGAAAGTATCACCAACCCAACAGGCAGCGTGGCAGAGGCAAAAACAATGAGGGTCACCCTGAGACAAGGGGACCGAGCAACCCTCAAACTCGCATACAGCGAGCGGGGACTCTGGGGTCACATCCATCGGACCCATGCGCCCCCTATGGGATTCCCAGGGTCCTGAGAGTTTACTTTAAGAGGACCTGCGCTTAGGTAGTCCCAGGCAGGGCGCTGCTAACCGGCACCCAAAACTACCAAGTGAACTTCTATAGCTGTACCCCAGGGACGTGTACACTCACGGGGACCTAGCAGGGGGCGCCACCGAGGAGAACCGTGGAAGGGCAAAAACTAATGGAATAATAGGACTGAACCCCCCACCAGGCAAAAACAAAAAGAAAACCCCGCAAGAGGACAGCGAACCCCAAGGAACAGAGCCGGCCGGTATGTCAGGAATACAAGCTGTGCAGCACCCTGCGCCCCCTACCAGTGCAAACTGCCTCTTACCTGCCGGTAACAAGGGAGAACAGAACATCCAAGAGCCCAACAGGCGGCCGAAAAACCGAAAGGTAAATCGGACCAGCAGAGGCAGACCCCGAGGAGCCTATGGAAGGTGGCCCCAAGCCCCAAGGGCAGTACTTACAGGGCACCTAGGGAAGGAAGCCCTATGCGCATGCAGCCCGAGTACTGAAGATAACTCCTGGCTCTCGCACCCACAAAAACAAACACCACATGCAAAGCACAGTGCTGTAGCGACACCGGAGCCAGAGCACACAACCTTTGCCTATAGCATCAGCCTCAAGAACTGAGGTGTGGGTTGCCGGCGTGGATGGTCTGGGGCTCCCCCTTCCCCGGCGCAGACAGCGGCGCGGCGGCGTGTGACGTCACACTAGTTTGCTTGTTTTCTGTTGGGGAGTTCTATCCACTAGTTCGTCTTTTGGTAGCAATTTTAACCAGAATAGGGGTTTGTTTTGAGGCGCTTACCTTTCTGGGTGCCTATTCCGGTCGATGGCAGACATAGAATGCTTCCAACCACACTGGGGCTTCTATAGGCCATTGCTCCCCTTGCCTCTCTGAGGGGGCCCCGGTTCTGGCCGTGGTCCCCGGTAGGCCTAAGAACTCCATACACATGACTGATGCTAAAGTCTGACACTAGCATATCAGCCTGGGATAGCTCCGGGGAGCTGACGGGGCTCCCCCCAGAAAGGTATTTGTTTCTGGTGTGGTGCTCATGGGTTCTGTTACAACCTTCAATGAAGCTTTTAAGGTCAGGATTGGCATTACAGTTCAGTGTTTTATATATATATATATAATACACATGAGAGGATGTGCAGTGACTTAATATCTAACATATTCAGAGATTTGAGAAGGGGTACCGAGTGATGTCTGGGGCCATAGTTGGATATAGTCCTAATAGCAGCTTTGTGTTGAGTAATTAGAGGACGTAAATGATTTTGGTTAGTAGAATCCCAAGCACAGATACCATAGTTGAGATTAGGATAGATGAGGGAGTAATAGAGCGTCACCAGGGCAGGGCGAGGTACTGTACATAATATCTGATCTTAGAAAGAGTGCCAACAGTTTTTGAAACTTTTTGATATATTTAGAATGTGTCCCTGGAAATTCAGTTTGTGGTCAATGAGAACGCCAAGGAATTTGCCGTCTATTTTGTTACAAATTTGGGTATTATTTATCCTGAGATTTATTTAATTTGAGGATTTATTGCCAAACAAAGTATAGAAAGTTTTGTCAATGTTGAGGGTGAGTTTGTTGGCAGTTAGCCAAAGATGGACTTTATTTAGCTCAGTATTCACTGTGACATTAAGAGCAAGGGGGTCAGGACTAGAATAAATGAAGGTTTACCAACTCACTTCCTCCCTGACCAACTCCCTCCCTCCCTCTATGACCAACTCCCTCTCTCCCTCCCTGACCAACTCCCTCTCTCCGTCCCTGACCATTTCCCTTTCTCCCTCCCTGACCAACTCCCTCCCTCCCTGACCAACTCCTTCCCTGACTAAATCCCTCCCTCCCTCCCTCCCTCCCTGACCAACTCCCTCCCTCCCTTCCTGACCAACTCCCTCCCTTCCTCCCTGACCAACTGCCTCCCTCCCTCCCTGACCAACTCCCTCCCTCTCTCCCTGACCAACTCCCTCCCATCCTGACCATTATCCCCCAGGTGGTCCTTCCCAACGCTCCCCTCTCTCCCGACTCCGCCCACCCCCCCCACCCACCCTACCCCCCCACCCACCCACCCACCCACCCACCCACCCACCCTACCCCATCCCACCCACCCACCCTACCCCCTCCTTCACCATGGGCCTGGAGCCACAGCTGTACGGGATTAATATGGTACGGCCTGCCGCCTGGCTTTCATATCCTGACAACTCGCTGCTTGTCCGGCTGACTCTCCGAATATTGCAACATCGGCAGCATGTTAACTGGCCCAGATATTTTTATCCGGTCAAACACCCGATTTTCTGGCTTCTATGGACGTTTTGGCCGGATATTGAGAACTTTATCCGGTCACGATTTTGACCGTATAAGGGCATTTTCCGGATATTCAAATCCCGGATAATCGAATATCTACAGTGTGTCTTTCATTTTGGTATCAAATTGTTCGCAACTTACAGGCGCGCATTTTAAAACTAGTCCCATAATAATAGAACAATAAATGGAATTTTAACAAATATTTTCAATTTTGGACAACAAAAGTATTTATAATCTTTCCAATGTTCTGATCTCAATTGTTCCGCTAAATCATTATGGTATTAAATTGTGCGCAATCTAAAGGCGCTCATTTTGAAACCATTCCCAGATTGATCGGATAAAATTTAAATTTTTAACAAATATTTCAATATAATGGACACAAGCACTAGTCGACCGCTTGGTCTCAAGAGAAAAATTTTGGACGCTAGCACGAGTCGACCAAGTGCGATAGTGTTAAGTAGCTCTGGGGAGCCATAGGGGCTTTCCCCAAAAAACGAGCTTTGAATGTAATGAAACTCCAATTCTGGGTAAGACCTGTACGCTCCCCGGCAACCCTCCCCCTTCTTCCGGTCGGCGGTTTTCACATGTTTTTAACATCCAACCTCAGAACTGATGGTGTGGATAGCTGGTGCAGGGATCTGGGGCTCCCCTTCCTCTTCCTCCGGAGGGGGAAGCTGCACAGACAGTGAGTGGTGGTGATTGTGACATTATGCTCATTTGCTCGTTATTCATTTGGTGAGTTCTGTCCAACAGTTCAGCTTTCAGCTGAACTGTTGGACAGTTCACTTCCTCCCTCCCTGTCTGGTTAAGTAATATCTTAACCAGACTGGGTTTGTTTTGGAGCACCTACCTTTCTGGGTGCCTGACCCAGTCGATAGCAGACCTAGAATGCTTCCAACAACACAGGGGTTTCCATAGGCCATTGCTCCTCGTGCCTCTCTATGGGGGCCAGGTTCTGGCTCGTGGTCTTTGATAGGCCTATGAACTCCATTCGCTTTGACTGATGCCAGGGTCTAATACATTCATATCAGCCTGGATAGCTCTGGGGAGCCTCCGGGTCTTACCCAGAAAATGGCATTACCTTGAGGTTACCTTGAGGTGCTTCCGGGGCTTAGCGTCCCCGCGGCCCGGTCGTCGACCAGGCTGTTGGACGCGGCTGCTCGCAGCCTGACGTATGAGTCACAGCCTGGTTGATCAGGTATCCTTTGGAGGTGCTTATCCAGTTCTCTCTTGAACACTGTGAGGGGTCGGCCAGTTATGCCCCTTATGTGTAGTGGAAGCGTGTTGAACATTCTCGGACCTCTGATGTTGATAGAGTTCTCTCTCAGAGTACCTGTCGCACCTCTGTTTTTCAACAGGGGTATTCTGCACATCCTGCCATGTCTTCTGGTCTCATGTGATGTTATTTCTGTGTGCAGGTTTGGGACCAGCCCCTCTAATATTTTCCACGTGTAAATTATTATGTACATCTCCCGCCTGCATTTGATTAGATTCAACTTTGTTTTTCTGGGGGGAACCCCATCAGCTCCCCAGAGCTATTCAGGCTGAATGGATATGTATAACTTTCTGGCATCAGTCAAAGTTCTTGGAGTTCTTACCTACCGGGGACCACGAGCCAAAACCTGGGCCCCCTCAGAGAGGCACGAGGAGCAATGAACTATAGAAACCCCCCCCCCCTCCCCTGTGGTAATTACCTAAGTGTAGTTACAGGATGAGAGCTACGCTCGTGGTGTCCCGTCTTCCCAGCACTCTTTGTCATATAACGCTTTGAAACTACTGATGGTCTTGGCCTCCACCACCTTCTCACCTAACTTGTTCCAATCGTCTACCACTGTTTGCGAAAATGAATTTTCTTATATTTCTTCGGCATCTGTGTTTAGCTAGTTTATATCTATGACCTCTTGTTCTTAAAGTTCCAGGTCTCAGGAAATCTTCCCTATCGATTTTATCAATTCCTGTTACTATTTTGTATGTAGTGATCATATCACCTCTTTTTTTTCTGTCTTCCAGTTTTGGCATATTTAATGCCTCTAACCTCTCTTCGTAGCTCTTGCCCTTCAGTTCTGGGATCCACTTAGTAGCATGTCTTTGCACCTTTTCCAATTTGTTGATGTGCTTCTTAAGATATGGGCACCAAACTACCGCTGCATATTCTAGCTTTGACCTAACAAAAGTCGTGAACAATTTCTTTAGTATATCGCCATCCATGTATTTAAAAGCAACTCTGAAGTTAGAAAGTGTGGCATAGGCTCCTCGCACAATATTCTTTATGTGGTCCTCAGGTGATAGTTTTCTATCTAGAACCACCCCCTAGATCTCTTTCTTTATCAGAATTCTTTAAAGATTCTCACATAATATATAGGTTGTGTGGGGTCTATATTCTCCTATTCCACATTCCAAAACATGGCATTTATTAACATTAAATTCCATTTGCCAAGTGGTGCTCCATATACTTATTTTGTCCAGGTCATCTTGAAGGGCATGACAATCATCTAAGTTTCTTATCCTTCCTATTATCGTAGCATCATCAGCAAACATGTTCATATAATTCTGTATACTAACTGGTAGATCATTTATGTAGACAATAAACATCACTGGTGCAAGAACTGAACCCTGTGGTACTCCACTTGTGACATTTCTCCAGTCCGATACATTGCCTCTGATCACTGCCCTCATTTTTCTATCAGTCAGAAAATTTTTCATCCATGTTAGAAGCATACCTGTCACCCCTCCAATATTTTCCAGTTTACAGAACAACCTCTTATGTGGAACTCTGTCAAAAGCCTTTTTTAGGTCCAGATAGATGCAGTCAACCCAACCATCTCTTTCCTGTAATATCTCTGTTGCTCGATCATAGAAACTGAGTAAATTCGATACATAGGATCTTCCAGATCGAAAACCATACTGTCTGGCTGATATTATATCATTTCTCTCCAGGTGTTCTACCCATTTAGTTTTAATTATTTTTTCCAATATTTTGACTATTACACTTGTCAATGATACCGGTCTATAATTAAGGGGGTCTTCCCTGCTTCCACTTTTGTAGATTGGAACTATGTTAGCCTTTTTCCACACATAGCTACAACTCCTGTAAACAGGGATGCCTAAAAAATCAGTTGAAGAGGAATGCTGAGCTCAGGTGCACATTCTCTCAGAACCCATGGTGAAACTCCATCTGGACCAACTGCCTTTTTCTTATTTAGCTCCTTGAGCATTTTTGGGAGCTTTCTATGTCTGCCATCGACTGGGACAGGCACCCAGAAAGGTAGTCGCCCCAAAACAAACCCCCTATTCTGGTGAAATATTGCTACCAAAAGTTGAATGAATGTACAGATCTCCCCAAACAAAATTATCAAACTAGCGTAATGTCATCACGTTTCCGTGCCGCTGTCTGTGCAACCCTCCCTTCCCCTCCCTGGGAGGGGAAAGGGGAAGCACCAGACCATCCGTGCCGGCGATCCAACCGTCAGTTCTTGGGGTGATGTGATTACTGGCCTGATGAGTGCCTCTGGCTTCGGTTTTGTTTCAGTTCTGTGCCTTGTGGTGTGGGCTGTCTCTACCGGTGGGGTGTGAGCCAGGAGTGAGATTCCACGGTTTTCAGGCTGCATACGCCTAGGGCTCTCTTCTCTAGTAGCACTGAAAGTACTGTCCTTGGAGCTTGGGGCCACCTTCCACAAGTCACCTTGGGTTCTACCTCCACTGTGTCCTTTACTGCTCGGTACTGGGCCGCCCATAGAGTCAGCTGGGGTTTTGATGCCCTTGTTTGTCTCCGGGTAGAAGGTAGTTTTCATCACTGGTAGGGGCGCGGGGTACTGCACAGCTAGTTTTCACCAATAACAGCGGCTGGTTCTGTTCCGCCTGGGTACGTTGTCCTCTTGCGTGGGTTTTCTTTTGTTTTTGCCTGGGGGGGGAGGAGGTCTGCCTTTGTGGTCCCCCCTTTGCTGTTCTAGGAGTTTTTATATTTATATTTTCTGTTTGGTGGTACTTCCCGCTTGGCCCTCGTGAGTGGACACATCCCGGGGCTTCAGCTTTTAGAAGTTTGTTTGGTAGACTTGGACGCCGGTTCGCGGTACCCCTGCCTGGGCTTCCTTTAGCGTGTAACCATGGCTAAAGGCCCTGAAAAACCCCACGGGGGCTCCTTGGTCCGATGGATGTGACCCCTGAGTCCCCCCTTGCGTCTTGCAAGTTTGAAGGTTGATCTGTCCCCCTTGTCTCAGGGTGACTCTCACCAGTTGTGCCTCCGCCATGCTGCCTGTTGGGTCGTTGTTTCTTTTGACCTGAAGTTGTGCGACGGGTGTTGTCTATATGTGCTCTCATTCACCTAGGCCACTGGTCATGGTAAGCGGGTGCAGGCAGTTACGGCGTTGCATGCTAGGTTTAGGTTGCTGCAACGCTCTAGGTTGGTTGCGGCCCCGGATGCCCCGAGACTGCCCCATTTTGGTTGTTGGGGGTCCGGATTTGAGGGTGGGGGTCGCTTCGGCTCTGGTTCCTTCCGCTCCTCTTAATCCTTCCCCTTCTGTTGTGCATACTTCCTCCCCTTGCTTCTGGCTCCAAACCGTAGGCGGAGGCAATATTTGTGGCAACTCGTGCATGTTGAAGCTGGCGGGCGACTGGCTCCGGGAATCTATGTCATGAGTGACCACCAAATTGTGATGTCACATGCCATTTTCCAGACCACATTGCAGCCAAAGTAAGTACAATTTAGACATTTTGTTAACATAGCCATACTCAGGGAAGGGTTTTTGACACTTTCAAAAAAGAAACGATTTTTTCCAGAGAATTTATTTCCTGCACACGGGGTGGGGGTGGGGTGCTGTATTTGGAAGCCGAGCATCTTACTAAGAGTCTAGTGGCACACAGCCATACCCCATGTTTTGTTAGGTGGCGCAGTGCAGTGGTTAATTAAAAAGTATATAAATAAAAGAACATTAATAATAGTTATAATTTGTTATGTTATTATACATAATAAGAATACTACTAATTATTATTTATATTAAAGTACATACATTTTGTACATGAAAGTGGAGAATTTATTGGTTAAGAAATGTAAATTTTATATAGTCACATGTATTGGGTATCTGTCTTTACAAAATAAATATTCAATATTCCTGATTTCAATTGGTCTCATTTTTCTGGATTGTTAATAATCCACTGCTATTTAAGTGTTGCATATTTCATGTAATTTTGTACAGAGTAACATATATTTGCCCTCATAACATAATTGTAGTTTAGCACAATTGTTAGCATATTTTTTTTTTTTTTTTTTTTTACATTCAGACCATCTTGTTTATATTTTCACCAGCGAATGGGTTCGATTCGTCAACGAAGGTGTCAAGCATTATATGACTGCGATGCTGACTTGGATGATGAACTAAGTTTCACTGAAGGTGAAATAATTATTGTACTAAAGGCAGAAACAGAGGATGGTGACTGGATGGAGGGAATGATTGAAGGACAGCCAGAACGCAGAGGGAAGGTTCCCATAAACTTTGTCCACATGTTATCTGACTAGCACGAAGCTCAGATTTAGTTTCACAAACTAGTTGCTGGCTCAATTTATAGATCACTTAAGAGTATGGTAAAGATTATTTAATATTATAACATTGCATCTTATTGATTACAGTAGTTATGTTGCCTTTGAGAGTGTCACAATAATGGTGTCTCAACAACAGATCATAATATTTTAGAGTAACCATTAGTTTCCTTTTTTGGTTTGTTATTAAAAATATCTTTTGGTTTATATTATTAAAAAAAATAGTCTTTTGCTATAAGTACATATTACTTTTAGTTATCTCAAACTTTATAGAAAGGAGTCAAAGATTTTAAGTGATACAGAGCTATTGGGTGTAATGTACATGATATTGTAAATTGCCTCACAGACTGGAATTATTAGTCAAATATAGGTTCCTTGTGTGCATATTCTAGTTCTCATTTTGAATACTTGTTACAGTTTATTTATATTCTCAGTATACTTCTCTTTAAAACAAACTCACTTAAGTTATAATTATTACAGATTGCCATGTAAATGTAATTATTTTGTTTGTATATCTGATTAGACACACTAAGAGTGAAAGAACATTCCAACTTGCTGAATGGTAGTTAATGTATTTGCAGTGGATTTGCCATTCCTATTCTTTAATAAAGAAGAAACAATGTACAAATGTATAATAGCTCCCAAAGATGGAATAGAGAATTCAGTGTGATTGTGTCTGTGTGTTTTATTCCTCTACATTCTTATGAAGATATGCTGCTGTTTTTTTATATGTTGCTATTTATCTTATTTCAGTCATTTTTGTAAAAGATAATTAGGATTTCTTTATCTAAGGAAATTAATTTATGTACTGCTTTTGTAGAATGTATTTTTTCTACCAATGCATTCTAGTAAAATTTGTATTAGTTACACAAGGAAGGTTACAGCCATTCAGGATTTGTTGCACTGGAGAGACCGCTGTTAAGCAGGATTTATGTTGCACTGGAGAGACCGCTGTTAAGCAGGATTTATGTTGCACTGGAGAGACCGCTGTTAAGCAGGATTTATGTTACACTGGAGAGACCGCTGTTAAGCAGGATTTATGTTGCACTGGAGAGACCGCTGTTAAGCAGGATTTATGTTGCACTGGAGAGACCGCTGTTAAGCAGGATTTATGTTGCACTGGAGAGACAGTTGTCAGGCAGGATTATAAGGCTAACAGGATTATAAGACTAACTCATCTACTCATATCAGTTTTGTAGAAACCTGCCAAAAATTTTCCAGCTTGAAGATAGTGTGAATTAAGCAGAAAATGTTATACGAAATAGTTCTTTATTGGTTGATTATGATGTCCCATTGTCAGGGATAAGAATCCTATTAGGCTTAATAAGGTATCCCTAAGCCAGTGACTGGCCTTCCCAAGGATGCAACTCACAACCATTATCTAATGCCCACGTACCTATTTACTGTTAGATAAACAGAGGCATCAAGGGAAAGAAAATTCACCAAAATGTCTGTGATGTGTGTGGGAATCAAATCTGGAACCTATCGACTGGTAACAGACTGCACTACACTAACCAAAGCATTACAGAACCCAATTATCTATTCTGCCTCTCAAAATATATTGTTTAAAATTTATTTCACAAATAAAATTTTATTTTACTTCCTAAGAATTGTGCATTTGGGCATATATAGTAATTTTTTTTGTGAAGACCTTCTTCATGCACATACTTGTAAAAAATCCATGTGTATACTGCATTATGTTTATATTCTCAGAATTATGTCTGAGAATGCATATTTGCATATGAATGTGCTTGCTTAGTTGTGTCTGTTAAGAGCAGGATGTAAATCTAGAGCCCTACATTATAGCTATTGTATCTGGTATGTTAATACCTCCCAGTATTCCAGTACTCTTAAGGCTGTGAGTGAAAGTTTGTCATCTTCTGTCTCGAGCTTGCACCAATTATTTACCCTTCCTTGGATAAAAGTGACCATGTCCTTTTGGGAATAAAGTATGCAATGCATTATAATCTGGAAGAAAATGAAGAAGTTAAAGCAGTTGAAAAACCTGATTTCAGGAGAAGAGATGCACATACATTTGCAGCGGTAGTAATTACCTAAGTGTAGTTACAGGATGAGCGCTACACTCGTGGTGTCCCGTCTTCCCAGCACTCATCATATAACGCTTTGAAACCACTTTACTGACGGTTTTGGTCTCTACCACCTTCTCACCTAACTTGTTCCAACAGTCTACCACTCTGCGAAAGTGTATTTTCTTATATTTCTTAGGCATCTGTGTTTTGTTAGTTTAAATCTATGACCTTTTGTTCTTGAAGTTCCAGGTCTCGGGAAATCTTCCCTATCAATTTTATCAATTCCTTTTACTATTTTGTACGTAGTGATCATATCTCCTCTTTTTCTTCTGTCTTACAGTTTTGTCATATTTAATGCCTCTAAGTTCTCCTCGTAGCTTTTGCCCTTCAGTTCTGGGAACCACTTAGTAGCATGTCTTTGCACCTTTTCCAGTTTGTTGATGTGCTTCTTAAGATATGGGCACCAAACTACCGCTGCATATTCTAGCTTTGGCCTAACAAAAGTCGTGAACAATTTCTTTAGTATTTCGCCATCTATGTATTTAACCCTTAAACTGTGCATGGCATATATATACGCCATGAGTAACATGTCCCACGGTGCGCATGGCGTATATATACGCCATAAGGTGCCAGGCACGATTCAAATGGCCAGCGGCTACACGGGGTTCACATTAGCTTCCTCAGGTCTCTTGTAAACAGACGCTGTTTTTTAAAAAAAATTGTGGCTAATATTCTCCGGTGTGAGAGCCACAGTACTGTTGGAGCAACCAAAGGTGGCGCAAGCAGCATGAGCGAACAGCATCGCCGAAAAATATAAAAATAAATATATAACTGATATTATTTAGCGATGATAGTATTTCAAATGACCCCCTGACTGTGATAAAAATGACTAGGATTGTGATAATAACAGGATTGTTGTGATAATTAGTGCTGTGGGAGGAATGATGCTGAGGGACGGAGGGAGATAGCATCGTTTACTGACTGTGTGACCATCTTTTATTGTCTGCATTCACCATACCAGCTCAGTGGTTCTCTATGATGAACACAAATGTAGATACTTATATATAATGTGTGTATTAGTGTAATAACAGCAAAAGGATTATGTTGGGAGGAGCCATTTGGGTGACGGAAGGTGTCGTCGTCTGCATGACTTGTCTGGCTGTGTGGAGGGTGGCCACAATGCTCTTTGGGCACCCTACAAGCTTAGGTGTACAGTTACGGTGCATACAACATGTAGATATTTATATATAATAAGTTTATATAGTGTAATAACACTGCAAACAGTAATGTTGGGGAGAAATTTAGTACGTGTGACCTTGAATGAGTGAGGGAGGCAGCTGCCAGCTGACTGTGTAACGACGTCTCTCAGTGCCTGAACTAACTATATCAGCTTAGTTGTACAGATGTGGTGAACAAAACATATAGGTACTTATATATAATGTCTGTATATAGTGTAATAACACCAAAAACAGTATTGTTGGGGGAGAAAGTTTAGTACGTGTGACCTTGAATGAGTGAGGGAGGCAGCCGCCAGCTGACTGCGTGTAGCGACGTCTCTTAGTACCTGAACTAACTATATCAGCTTAGTTGTACAGTTGTGTTGAACAAAACATCTAGATACTTATATATAACGTCTGTATATAGTGAATAAAATAAAAAACAGGTTGGTGAGAGGAGAAAGTGGGCGAGTTAGGCATTGTTGAGGGAGTGGCAACGAGTGGCTGGCTGGTCTGTGGCGGTCACTCTTCATTGCTTCTCGACTCAATACCAACTTAGTGTTTATTATAGTGACTAAAACATGCAGATACTTATATATAACCTGTGTATAGAGTAATAACAGCAAAACTATTTGTTTATTGTTTTATGAACATAATAATTGAATCACTAATATGCACAACATACTTTTGAGTATAGCGTTGATTCACCCCTTTTATTATATAAATATATCACAATACACACTATTGAATAATATTACTGCAAAAAGCTAAGAAAGAAGCAATCAGAGAAATTGAAATAATTAGGTAATAATATCTTTGTGGCAACTCCCATCTGTCAGCGTGGGTGACGCTGACCGGCTCTGACGACCGCTCTGTCAACGCCCACTTTTTGCCAGACTTCCTCGGCCTATTGCGCCCAAAATATGTCGCCTACGATTTTTTTTATTATTTTTCCCATGCTCATGGAACACACATTAACATTTTTAGAAGACGAAATAATTTTTTTAAATTTTTCTGTGGGGAGCCCCTACAGAATTATATTGTTATATTAGACTGGGACATTAGCTAAGGAGTTCAGACCTGCCAGGGACCAGCGCCAGAACCTGGCCCCTTCAGAGAGGTTTCAGGGAGCAATGGCCCTGGAAAACCCCTTTGTGGTTGGGGTTTTCCTTATCTGCCATCGACCGGGGTTAGGCACCCAGAAAGGTAGGCATAACAAAACAAACCCCACATGGTAAAAAACTAAAACAGAAAACCGAACAGAGAGGTAGAACCAGAAACTCCCTACAATCCCAAGGAAACAAGCAAACAACCAAACATCACACTGTACTGCCGCGCCGATCATCCGCGCAGCCCTCTTGTGCCCCGAGAAGGGGAGGGGGGAGCCCCGGACCTACCGCGCCGGCTGCCAAGCTTCAGTTCATAAGCTAATGTCAACCGGGATAGACGCTTCTCTGGCCTCAGTTTCCTAGGCAGTGTTTGCCTTGTGTGGCATTCACTGCCGTGTGTTGTGTTGTGCGGTGGCCAGGAGTACCTCATCAGTGCCAGGGCTGCATACGCTTAGTGGCTGACTTCCCTAAGCGCCCTGTGAGTACTGCCCCTGCGTAACAGGGTTATTTTCCATGGGGCGTTCGGGAACCATTCCCATAGAGGTTCTTGCTGTTCGGCATTTGCCTCACCCTTGGGGCCAGCTGGGACTGGGAGCTCTTGTTTGGCCCTGGGTAGGGATTGGTATTGTGCTGGTTAGGGCGTCAAGGTGTTGCACAGCCTGCCACCTAAGCGGCAACCGGTTCCTGTTGCCTCTGGAGACGGTGTACGTATGCGGGGTTTTTCTTTTGTTTTTCTTTTCATGCGTGGTGGGGGTCTGCCTAGTGTGGCTATAATTCCACTGGTAGTGTTTGGCGGCCCTCTGCTAGGCCCCCGTGATTGTACACGTCGCAGGGGTTTTCAGTGCTATCTTCTACCCTCTAGTTATTTTTGGGTTTCTTAACCGGTTAGCAACACCTTGCCCGGGCTTCTCGTAGCAGTCAGCCTACGGGCCCTGGAAACCCCTGTCTGGGCTTAGGGGACCATTGAATGTGTCTTCCGGGTTCCAACCCATCTTGTATGGGTTCGTTGGTTGCTGTGCCCTTGTCTCCGGGTGACAGTCGCCACCTTTACCTCTGTCATGCTGCATGTTGGGTCACTGACACCTTGACCCGGAGTCTTGCGAGAGAGATTCTCTGCTTGTTCTCCAGTACTCTCCTGATGTTATTACTGTTCAGAGTACAGGCGGCATCAGTGTTGCATGCTAGGTTAGGTTGCTGCAACATGCTAGGTTGGTTTCCCACTCGGATGCCCCGAGGCCGCCCCGTTTTGGTTAGGTGCTGTTCGCCCCTTTCCCTCCCTGTTCCCGGCTCCGGACCATCTGCGGGTTTCGGGGTCGGGGCCGAGACACGGGCGGTTTTCGGGGGCTGCCCTGTCCGGGTTAGGGGACGGAGGTTTTCGAGCCTGTTCCTCCTGCCAAGGCTTCTGGGTCTTACCAGCGGCCCTTTCTTGCTTCCTTTCCCATGGACTCCTCCTTTTCTTTAAGGGCGGAGGGCTTGGAGGACGACTCTGCCCCGGGGCCTCTGTTGCTGGTTCCCGGGGCTGTGGGGGATGCCTGCTAGCAGTTCTTGGGCGGTTTGCCTCTGCCTGAGTTTTCTGCTTTTGGGCGGAGTTTTTCACCCATCCAGTCTGCTTGCTTCCCACTTTTGTTGGCATGTTTTCGTATCTTTAGCGTCGGTCACAGCCCTCTGTTCTGGCGGCCATTTTCGTCTGCCTGTTTCCCGGCATGGTTACCAGGGCGGCATTGCGGTTTGTTTACATGCGACTGGGTGTGCGAGCGAGCTTCTTGGGTGAGTTTTCACCTTTTTTCAGGGGTTTTATTCTCCTGTTGTCGTTTCTTTACTTTTCTGGTGTTTTCTGCCCGTTTCCTGTTCCTCTGGGAACGTTTGGGTGTTGATTTTACACCGGGTTTCCCTTTTTGTCTGTTTTGGGTCTGGGCCCTTGGGTTTTGCCCAGTGTCCCTGGCTGTTATGCTTGCTCCCACACCTTGTCCCTCGGTTTTCGGTCTGTTATGACCATTTCCCTGGGGGTTCTGTCTGGGGGCTGTGCTTTGCCTTTGTGTGGTGTTTCTCCGCTGGCAAATGTGGTGGTTTGGGCTCCCCTGGTTCGATTCCGAGTTTCTTTGGGTTCTTTGGTTTCGTTCCGGAGGTTTCTTCCTCTTGGCCCCCTCTTTGTGGGTTCAGGGGGGCTTTGTTTCCTCGTGTGACCCGGTTCTGCCTACTGGAGTTCCGGGGTCTTCCTGGCTTGCAGACTGATCTTTTAGGGTCTTGGCACATGTTGTGGTCGTGCTGGGACTTTGAGGTTTTGTTGTCGAGGTGGGCCTTTTGATGCAGTTTTGGGCCTTCTTTGCCTGGCCAGCGTGGTGCTCTCTGCCCACTGGTCGGCGGCTTGTACTTTTCTTTTAAAGTGTTATGTGTACGCATGTACATGTGTACGCTGTGTAATTACCTAAGTGTAATTACCTAAGTGTAGTTACAGGATGAGAGCTACGCTCGTGGTGTCCCGTCTTCCCAGCACTCTTTGTCATATAACGCTTTGAAACTACTGACGGTCTTGGCCTCCACCACCTTCTCACTTAACTTGTTCCAACCGTCTACCACTCTATTTGCGAAGGTGAATTTTCTTATATTTCTTCGGCATCTGTGTTTAGCTAGTTTAAATCTATGACCTCTTGTTCTTGAAGTTCCTGGTCTCAGGAAGTCTTCCCTGTCGATTTTGTCAATTCTTGTGTGTACACATGTGTATACACACGTGTGTAACATATCTCGTGTGTATATGTATGTGTATATACATAATGTGTATGTGTACTTTTTCTTTCGGAAGGGGCTTTGTTCCCTTCTCTGTTGACGGGGCGCCGGGGCAAGCAGCTTGCTCTGTTGACACTCGCATGGTCCCGCTGTTGGTGGGCACTTTTGGTTGTCTTCCAGCCTCTGGTGGCTTCAGTGGACGGCTTCTTCCCCTTTGGGGGGTTCAGAGCTGGTGGGGTGGGCTTCTTCCCCTGCGCTTTGTCATGTCATCCTAGTGGGTGCGTTGGACGTGGTCGATCCACCCCGTCCCTCTGGGGTTCCCGTCTGCTCTTTGCAGTCATGGGCCTTTCGCATCTGCGGTTCTTCTTGACTTCTTCAGTCTGCGCCCTGGATTCTATGCCCTCCTCGGAGGACTGTTGTCTCCTGTCTGGCTTCTGTTGGGGCCAGGTGCCTGGATGGTGGCCCTGGACCTCCAGGTCAATTTTTGGCATGTTCCTCTCCAGTTTTCCAGGACTGGCACAGTTGGTGGTGGGGCTTCAGGCTTGCTGCTTTTGTTGCCTTCCCTATTTTGTAATTGGCACTTGGTGTATTTATGCATCTTTACCGGATCTTAGTGCCCTGTCTGAGTCTGCTTGAGATTTGGTGTCTGGCGTACCTCGACAACTGGCTGGTGTGGGCTCCCAGTCGATCTGCTTGTCTGGTCGCCAGGGGTGTGGTTCTTTCCAGATCGCCGGGTTTGGTTTCCTGGTGTTCTGGAGGCCATTCCATCCGTTTCCATCCCGGGTTCGAGCCTGGGCCTTGTTTAGGGCTATTGGGCCACTCCTTGTCTTTCCTTCCAGAAGTGTTACTGGGGCTGTGGTCCCGCCTTCGGCTGTTCATGAGAGGGTCCCGGGTTGCTCAGCGGTTGCTTGAGCGGTTGTGTGGGAGTCTGAACTTCGACGTGCTGGTCTACCGCGAGGTCGGTTTGCCTTCAGCGTCTGTTTGGTTCCTTCGGAGACTCCCCTTCCGCCTCTTGCAATCGTTGGGTTCGTTCCTCCGGGGATCTTGTGTTGGTGCTGCATCACCAGCTTCCTCTTTGGGGTTTTCGGGGTTCCGTGCCTTGGCACCTCCCCAAGCCTTCGCTCGATGTGTTCACAGACGGGTCATCTCTCGGCTGGGGCTTTGTGACCAGTGCTCACCAGGTCAGCCGGAGATGGTGGAGTCTATCTGTCAGGCTCACAGCACGGTTCGGGAGTTCGTGGCTGTCTGGTTTGCGCTTCGGAGGGTTTGGGTCACTCGGTGCTCTACCATTCAGCTCCGTATGGACTGTTCTCTGGTGGTTCTTGCTGGAACCACAGGGTTTCTCTTAGGTGTTGACCTTTGGGGTTGGTTCCTTAGAGTGACTCGTTTGCTGGGTTCTCGGGGTTTGGCTAACTGTGAGGTTCATGTCCAGGGTGTGTCCTGCGTCCTGGCGGACAGCTGTCTCGGTTCATTCCTCTGTTCGCGGATTGTCCAGTCATCGCCGACTCGTTTTGTTGGCTCTGTCGGACGTATGGACTCTTGGCCATGGACGTCTTCGAGTCGACATGGTCTAGGTGTCGCCCATTTTATGTGGCGCCCTTACCCATCTGCGAGGCGTTCACAGTGGATGCCTTTCGGCAGGACTGGTTGAGGTGGGGGTACCCGTTCATCTTCTCCCAGTCCAGCTGTTGCTTCGGGTTCTGGCTCGGTTGGAGCCCATTCCCAAGGAGAGTAGTCCTCATGGTCCCCTTGGTGGCCGGCCCAGCTTTATATTCAGACGATGCTTGATAGGTGTCCGAAATCAGGGCGTTTTCCGGTCCTGTACGTGAGTGGTTCGGCCTTCTCCCCGGCTCTTCGCGTCTGGTATTTTGACGCGGGTGTATCACCATCTCTATGGTGAACAGGTGGCTTCGTTGATGGTGTCCCACCTGCGAGCTTCGTCTCGGCAACAGTATGACGTTCCTGATGTTTCTATTCACCTTTCTCGTGCTCTTCGTAGGTTGTCTTTTCTTTCCCAATCAGGTTGTCTTGTCCTTTCTTGGGTTTTCAGCACTACAGTTATTTGACGTTTCATATTGTCGCCTCGTTTTGTGCGGCACTGGCAGAGCCGCTTCGGCTTGCGTTCAGAGTGGACGTCACATCCGCCCATTACATACGCTTTCTCGTGTTTTGTTTCACTTCCGGCCGGCTCATGCATCGCCTGAGCCATCCTGGTCCTTGATCAGGGTGTCCTCTTATCATCATCTCCTCAGTTTGTGGTAGCCCCTTTGGTTCAAGTTTGGTTTTCATAGACCATGTTTTCTGGGCATGGGCCTCTGCGGGTCGGGTTTTGGGAGCTTCTGACTCTCTTCTGGTGCAGGGGTTTCTGCTCTTTTGGTACTGGTGGAAGGTTTGTACGTTTGCAGCCTTTCTCCGTCCTTCTGGCGACGGTTGAGATGGCTACTTTCCGGAGGGGTCCTTGGGTTATTGATGCTTGATTGGTTCGACCGGGGGTGCATCCTGTGTTATCTGTTTGTGCCTCTTTGCCATTACCTGCGTACCGTGTCTGGGGATGTGCTTTGGGTTGATCCGGTTCCCTTCGCTCCCTATTTCAGGGCTCTGTCTCTCAGGTCGTCCGCATAGTTTTTAAGTCTACCAGCCTGCGGTTTATTCTTGTGCCCGTGCGGTTCGGATGTTTGCAGCTTTAGTTTCCGTGTTTGTGACGTCTAGGGCTCATTACGGGCACGAGGTTCAGAGGGTCGCACAGGTTCCTGGCTGCCCATTCTTTGTGCGCATGTTTGCTCTTGTGCGTTCTTGTTGCCTTGGGTCACAGGTTGCAGCCTGTGGTCTCAGCTTCGCATTGCAGAGTTTGTGGAGGCCGCCTCCCGGGTCAGCCCTTTCTTTTCCTTCTCTTTGGGTATGGAGCTCCAGGGAGCCGCAAGGGCTCCCCACAGAAAACCAGCGTTGTATGTAATGAAACGCCATTTTCTGGGTGAGCCCCAGAGGCTCCCTGGCAATCCTCCCTCCCACTGGTAGGCGATTTTTTCGCGTTGGTTGAAGCTTAGCTTCCAAACTGATGCTAGGCAGCCGGCGCGGTGAGGTCCAGGGCTCCCTCCTTCCCCTCTAGGAATGGGGAGGGCTGCGCGGACGATCGTTGCAGCAGTAAAGTGTGATGTTTGCTTGTTTCCTTAGGATTGTAGGGAGTTTCTCTCTCTGTTTGGTTTTCTGTTTTAGTTTGTACCGTGTAGGGTTTGTTTTGTTATGCCTACCTTTCTGGGTGCCTAACCCCGGTCGATGGGAGATGAGGAAAACCCCAATCACAAGGGGGTTTTCCAGGGCCATTGCTCCCTGAAACCTCTCTGAAGGCATTGAAAAACTACAAGCAAATATCAACAAAGTTTTCGATTGGACAGCAGAAAATAGCATGATGTTTAACAGTGATAAATATCAGGTACTCAGGTACGACAAAAATGAGGATCTGAAACATAATACAGGGTACAAAACAAAATAGTCTTCCCATAGCAGAAAAACAGCATGTCAAGGATTTGGGAATAATGATGTCCAACGATCTAACGTTTAGGGAGCATAACCAAGCAAATATTGCGTCAGCCAGAAAAATGATCGGATGGATTACAAGAACTTTTAAATCCAGGGATCCCATCACAATGGTTGTACTCTTCAAGTCACTTGTGTTGTCCCGTCTCGAGTACTGCTCAGTACTCACTTCCCCCTTCAGAGCAGGAGAGATTGCTGAAATAGAGGGAATACAGAGAATATTCGGCACGCATAGACGACATAAAACACCTAAATTATTGGAATCGTCTCAAAGCTCTCCAAATGTACTCTCTAGAAAGGAGATGAGAGAGATACCAAATAATATACACATGGAAAATACTGGAGGGACAGGTCCCAAATCTACACAGTAAAATAACGTACTGGAGTGAACGATATGGAAGAAAATGCAAGATTGAACCAGTGAAGAGCAGAGGTGCCATAGGCACAATCAGAGAACACTGAATAAACATCAGAGGTCCGCGGTTGTTCAACATCCTCCCAGCGACTATAAGAAATATTGACGGAACAACCGTGGACATCTTCAAGAGAAAACTGGACTGTTTTCTAAGAGAAGTTCCGGATCAGCCGGGCTGTGGTGGGTATGTGGGCCTGCGGGCTGCTCCAAGCAACAGCCTGGTGGACCAAACTCTCACAAGTTGTGCCTGGCCTCGGGCCGGGCTTGGGGAGTAGAAGACCTCCCAGAACCCCATCAAGCAGGTATCAAGCAGGTGAAAGGGCCAAGTTCTGGCGCTGGTCCCTTGGTAGGTCTGAACTCCTTAGCTAATGTCCCAGTCTAATATAACATACATTAGCCTGATAAGCTCCAGGGAGCCTCCGGAGCTCACCCAGAAAATGGCGTTTCACTACATTCAACGCTTTTTTTTTTTTTTTTCCTCCAATACCTTCCCGCCATACTGTGGCCAAAATATGCCACCTATGATTTTATTATAATTTTTTATTGATCAGGGAACACAAATGAACACTTTTATAAGACAATTTTTATTTTTTTATTTTTGTGCCTGGTGGTGTTGATGCCCTTAACCCTTAACCTATGGGCTATATGGCCTTCAACACCCACAGACAAAAAAAAAAAAAAAAAAAAAAAAATCAACCTGGTTTCTTGGGCCAGTAACCGGGTTCTTGCTGTTATAACCTCTTCTATATATTGACCCAAAGTTGGTGGCAAGTTTTCAAGAACTGGCTATGTCAAGTAGTAGTGCAATAAATGAAAAAAGGGGGGGTTTAAGCAATACACAATTACCTTCACCAATATATTAACACTGTCACGACTATATATAATACATTAAACTAATACTATACTTATGTACAAAGTATTTCTTTCACTCAGGACACAAAACATTGGCAATGTTCATCAATCCCGGTGAATCCACTTTCCAGGTACACGTCGTCTGCTCCTAATGGCAAACACTGGCGAGTTCATCTTCCTCAATATGGGCCAGTCCACACACACACCGTTTTGCCACGATGTGTCAGTACCCTACCTCCACTGTCCAGATACACACTGGCAGTGTGTTTCAGCCACACGCTGACAGGGGTCTCAAACAATTACATACAAGGGTCGCTAACACCTTGGCAGAAGTCTCTAGTCGCTCACTAGCAGCACTTCACAACAGACGCACCACTGTCATCTCGTAACTTTTACTGGCCAATCCCGGGTACGTCACCCCTTACAACACTGCATACATCAGCAGCTAACACACTGTTCTAGCCGAAGGTAACCACTTAGCCACTGGACCAAGTCGAGAGTTTGCGGACTGCCCATGGTGAACTGCCTTCCTCGGTGCAATCACCTGCTTACGTCCCCTCTGTGAACATAAAACGTCATTAATTAGATTGACAGTACACTGGGTGCCCTAGGAATAACACCCATTCACCGGGAATTGAAGTTGTTACTTGTAGCCACAACCTAGATGGCACTGATCTTGGTACACCACCCATCAGAAGTCATCCTCATCGACCTTACATTCTGACTGAGGCAGGAAACCGGAACCTTTCAACGATACCATGCCACCACCAACAAATGGCGTTGTCTGAGTAGCACCAAATACAGGGAAGTTGGAGTGCAGACCCATAGATTGCACTGAAATTGTCTCTGCACACTCTGACGATGGTGTTGATATCGTAACAGTGTAATGTGATATATAATAAATGTGTGAATCATCACTATACTCAAAATTATGGTGTGCATATTAGTTATTCAATTATTATGTTCATAAAACAATAAACAAATACTTTTGCAGTTATTACACTATATACACAGGTTATATATATAAGTTTCTGCATGTTTTGTTCACCATAACTACAACTAAGCTGGTATGGCGAGTTCAGACTGACAGGGGTCGCCAAATACGGCTGATGCTCCCTCCCTCCCTCAACTGGTTCAAGGCCAGACACTAGTTGAAAGACCCATCAGGGAACATTGAGAGGACTCCTTCCTCTCAATGTTTGCTGATGATGCAAAAATTAAAAAGATTCAAGACAGATGATGATCGAGACTACAGGACAACCTAGACAAACTGGAGGAATGGTCTAGAAAATTGCTGCTAAAGTTCAACTCGGAAAAGTAATGAAATTAGGCGAAGGGAGCAGAAGGCTGAACACAAGGTACCATCTGGGAGGTGAAATCCTGCAAGAAACTTAAGAGAGAGAGATCTGGGGGTTGATATCACACCGAACCTGTCCCCAGAGGCCCACATCAAAAGGATATCATCAGTGGCATATGCCAGACTGGCCAACATAAGAACTGCCTTTAGAAATTTGTGTAAGGAATCATTCTGGACCCTGTATACCACTTATGTCAGACCAATCCTGGAATATGCAGTTGCAGTTTAGGATCTATACCTAGTTAAACATAAGGCAAAGTTAGAGAAGATTCAGCGATATGCCACCAGACTTGTCCTGGAACTGAGAAGTATGAGCTATGAGAAAGGCTAAAGGAGCTGAACCTCACGTTCCTGGAAAACAGAAGAGTAAGGGTAGACATGATAACCACCTTCAAAATTCTCAGGGGAATTGACAAGGTGGACAAAGACAAACTCTTTAGCCTGGGTAGAACACAAACAAGGGGACACAGGTGGAAACTTGGTACCCAAATGAGCCACAGACACATTAAAAAGAATTTTTTCAGTGTCAGAGTAGTTAACAAATGGAATGCACTAGAAAGTGATGTGGTGGAGCCAGACTCCATACACAGTTTCAAATGTAGGTATGATAGAGCCCAGTAGGCTCGGGAATCTGTATACCAGTTGATTGATGGTTGAAAGGCGGGATCAAAGAGATGAAGCTCAACTCCTGCAAGCACAACTAGGTGAGTACTAGTATTGTAGTACATATTGATGATAGTGAGTAGTGTCCCAAGGAACATGAAGGTGATGTGCGTTTGAAAAATAGGTGAGATAACATGAATGTGCCAAGAGAAATAAAAAAATTGGATGAGAAAAAGTTGCCGTAGTGTTAACAGTGCAGATGACAAAATTCAAGATGGCCTCCGGCAAGAGGAAAACAAAACAGTGCTAGAGTTTGGGGGTTTCAATGAAGAAAGCATTGATACAAGCAGTCTACACAAGAAGTTGGCAGAATTAGATATCATAATGAACTATCATGTAGAAATAATCAGTAAATTGAGAGAAAGTAATGACCACTTGAGTAGCAAAGTTTTAGGCCTTGAGGGGTTAGTGAAAGACTTGTGTAAGGAAAATAATCAATTGGAAACAAATTGAAAAGCCATGGAAGAAGTTAAGCAAATTTAAACACAAATGACTACAATAGGTTAGGTAAGGAAATCCAACAAGAGAAACAGCTTTTGTCAATACAGATGGAGGAAGTTACACAGGGAATAGAACAGTGCAAGAAGGATATGCAACTCGCCTATACACATGTGGCCAAGAAGAAGGAAAAAATAGAAGAAGCAGTAAAGGAAGTCAAGTACTGCACCAACCAGGATAAAACAAACATTAGGCTAGAAGTGAGAAAGGAATTGGCATCTAACCCGAAGTTGGTGCAAAACACAGTTGATCAAAGTAAGTCCCTATTAATTTTTGGTTGCAAAGAAAAGGAGATAACACCTAGGTTAGAAAGAGCTGTAGAGAAAGTGAAAGTAGTAGATAAAATTGTTGACCCTGTGGAAGGTCTTACTACAATAGAGAATGTCTACAACTACAGGAGGATTAGCAGGTACATAAAAGGGAAAGTTCAATCTTTGAGGATCACCCTGAGCAGTGCCAAACAGATGGAAGAAGTACTAAGGAATGCTAGAAAATTACAAGGTGATGAGGAAGGGAAAGTATGATCGTTAAGATGAGGTCTTTCAAGAGGAGACAGAGAAGCTGAAACTGAACCTCGAAGAGGCAAAACGTCTTAACTGAAAGCAGGAATGAAAAAGAAATATTCTTTTTTTTTCTACGTAGTGATAGGGTTAGGCAGGCCGTAAAATGGTACAAAAAGGTAAACCAATAAAATTGCTAGAGAAATTGGCAGTGAAAAATAAGGAAGAGGGAACATGTTCCTGAAAATTGTATATACCAACATAGATGGAATGAGATCAAAGATACTGGAGTTAAGTGATATAATACAGCTGCAGATGCCAGACATTGTTGAACTCACGGAGACGAAACTTGAAGATGATATTTTAACGAGGTCATATTCCCAAGGGGCTACTCAGTTTAGAGATGGGACAGAAAAATTAGGAAACGCAATGGCACTGCTGTGCTAGTGAAAGAACACCTGAAGGTAAACAAAATAATGATTGCCAATCCTCAAGAAGTTGACATAATGGCACTAGAGATCTGCAATCAGGATGATAAACTAATGATCATAAATGCATATAGTCCACCGCCAAGCAACACATGGACAAAGGATTAGCTGGATAATAAACGAGAGGGGTCTTATAACAATAATGAGATATTATAGCGAGAGCGGATAAAGATAGATCATGACTGTTGGTAGTTGGTGACTTCAACTTGAAATCCATAGATTGGAAAGCATATGAAGCTAAAACAGAGGACTTTTGGACCTGTAGATTTGAAGAGCTCATTCTGGAAACATTCTTATATTGTATCAACATATATGTACAAGATGCGAAGATGAAGGAAAGGGATGTTCCCTCCATGCTAGATTTGATATTTACAAGGAAAGAGGAAGAGATATTTGACATTCAGTATTTTTCTCCCTTGGGTAAAAGTGACCATGTTTTTTGGGAATAAAGTATGCAATGTACTATAATCTGGAAGAAAATAAGGAGGTTGAAGCAGTTGAAAAACCCTGACTTTAGGAGAGGACATTATCGGGACGTTAGAAATTTTTTTAATGAGTTTTAGACTTGTTGCTAGGCAAAGTAGTAAATGAGATGTATATTAAGTTTTGTGAAATATATAATAAAGGCACAAAAATTTTTTATACCAAAGGAGAAATGCAGAACCAGGAAACAGGACTGGTTCAACAGAAATTCCGAGAGGGCCAGAAACCAAAACACAAAAAGGGGAATCAATATAGGAAGAGGCCAAACCCCCAAACATATAAACATAAGATGTGAGAAACAACTATACGGCAGTGAAGAGAGAGGCAGAAAGACATTATGAAAAAGGGATTGCGGACAAATATATAACAGAACCAGGCCTATTTTATAAATTCATAAACAACAAATTGCAAGTAAAGGATAATATTCAGAGGTTGAAAATGGAAAACAGATTCACAGAAAATGAAAAGAAAATGTATTAAACATTAAACAAAAAGTTCCAAAGTGTGTTTGTACAAAAAGAAGTCTTCAGGGAACCAGACACAATAAGAATTCCAGAGAACAACATTAGAGCACATAGAGGTGTCTAGAGACGAAAAAATGCTCAACGAACTAAGTAAGAACAAAGCAGTTGGTCCAGATGGAGTTTCACCATGGGTTCTGAGAGAATGTGCACCTGAGCTCACCATCCGCTTCAATTGATTTTTCAGGCATCTTTGTGTGCAGGAGTCATAGCAGATACTGTATGTGAAAAAAAGGCTAATATACTTCCAATCTACAAAAGTGGCAGCAGGGAAGACCCCCCTCAATTATAGACCTGCATCATTGACAAGTGTAATAGTCAAAATATTGGAAAAAACAATTAAAAGTAAATGGGTAGAACACCTGGAGAAAAATTATATAATATCAGACAGACCGTATGGTTTTCAATGTGGAAGATCCTGTGTAACGAATTTACTCAGTTTCTATTATCGAGTCAGAGATTTTACAGGAAAGAGATTGTTGCATTGACTGCATCTATTTGACCTAAAAAAGGCTTTTGACAGAGTTCCACATAAGAGGTTGTTCTGGAAACTGGATCATATAGGAAGGGTAACATAAGCTTCTAACATGGATGAAAAATTTTCTGATAGAAAAATGAGGGCAGTAATCAGAGGCAATGTATCGGACTGGAGAAATGTCACACGTAAAGTACCACAGGGTTCAGTTCCTGCACTGGTAATGTTCATTGTCTACATAAATGATCTACCAGATGGAATACAGCATTATATGAACATGTTTGTTGATGATGCTAAGATAATAGGGAAGATAAGAAACTTAGATTTAGCCAACAGCCATACCACGTTGATAACACTGCTTCTCGTCCGATCAGCGAAGTTAAGCAACGTTGGGTTTGGTTAGTACTTGGATGAGTGACCGCCTGGGAACACCAAATGCTGTTGGCAATAATGTTATTAGGAGTCGGTCGGCCGAGCGAACAGCACACTGGACTTGTGATCCTGTGGTCACGGGTTCGATCCCAGGCGTGGGCAAGAAACATTGGGCAGAGTTTCTTTCACCCTATGCCCCTGTTACCTAGCAGTAAAATAGGTACCTGGGTGTTAGTCAGCTGTCACGGGCTGCTTCCTGGGGTTGGAGGCCTGGTCGAGGACCGGGCTGCGGGGAAACTAAAAAGTCCCGAAATCATCTCAAGATAACTTCAAGATAGATGATTGTCATGCCCTTCATGAAGACCTCGACAAAATAAGTATATGGAGCACCACTTGGCAAATGGAATTTAATGTAAATAAATGCCATGTTATGGAATGTGGAATAGGAGAACATAGACCCCACACAACCTATAAATTATGTGAGAAATGTTTAAAGAATTCTGATAGAGATCTAGGGGTGGTTCTAGATAAAAAAAAAATGTCACTTGATGACCACATTTAATACATTGTGCAAGGAGCCTATGGTACACTTTCTAACTTCAGAATTGCTTTTAAATTCATGGATAGAAAAATACTTAAGAAATTGTTTGCGACTTTTGTTAGACCAAATTCAATTTCTTTCTTTATTATGCACCCCATACCCATCCCGTGGGCGGTGGTGTAAAGGATTACAGAGGCACATAATCGGTTCAGGAACTGAACCCTCTAGTTCGTTTAGCTAAGCAAATAACAATATTTGACGCTAATTACAAAATTATCAATGTTGTATACACATGTATACACCCTCATACATACATGTACATATATATATACGTATACACTTATACATACACATCATACATATCTAATCACCCACACAATTACACACACCAATAATCTTTGTCACAAGTGACACAAAGAGGTGTCACAAGTGACATTACAAGAGGCTCACAACAGTCACTATACGAGGCACTTTACATCTATAGTGAGTCACTAGTCTTGCTGCACATCCACCCAACTGGGCGGCAGCTTTAGAGCGGCAGTTAGACCAAAGCTGGAATATGCAGCAGTTGTATGGTGCCCATATCTTACAAAGTGCATCAACAAACTGGAAAAGGTGCAAAAAAATGCCACTAAGTGGCTACCAGAACTGAAAGATAAGAGCTACAATGAGAGGGTAGAGGCATTAAATATGCAAAACTAGAAGGTAGAAGAAAAAGTGGCGATATGATCACTACGTACAAAATAGTAACAGGAATTGGTGAAATTGATAGGGAAGAATTCCTGAGACCTGGAACTTCAAGAACAAGAGGTTATAGTTTTAAACTAACGAAACAAAGCTGCCAGAGAAATATAAGAAAATTCACTTTTGTAAACAGAGTGGTAGACGGTTGGAACAATTTAGACGAGAGGATGGTGGAGGCCAAAACCGTCGGTAATTTCAAAGCATTATATGACAGAGTGCAGGGGAGACGGGACACTATGAGCGTAGCTCTCATCCTGTAACAACACTTAGGTAATTACTAAGCTGGTATGGTGTCCAAACAATATAGCGGCTGTCACACTTGTCAGCTGATAAAGCTATTTCACTGTTACGGTTCCTCTTCCCAGCACTCTACGCACATTGCTAATTCTCACAACGATGCTACTATAATCAGAATTCTGGTCACTAAATCCTGTAAATGAATAATTTTCCACAAGTTTATTTTATAAAGGAACATGAGAAGTCATTTCAAGATGCTTAGATGGACCAAATAATGGCAGTGTGCTATGTCTACCTGTGTAGTGCTGTGAACATCTTGAACAGCACTGTGTTCCCTGATATATGAATATTGTAGAGAGTCTTTATCACAGTCAGGCTCTTCTATAACACTATCATTACTAAATAACAGCAGTTACACATATATTTTGACATTTTTAAGTGATGCTGTGGTCACAAGTTGAACAGCATTGCTGTTAGCTCATGCTGCGTGCGCCAGCCATGGTTGCTCACTCGGTACTGAGGCCTTCACACCCGGGAATGGTACCCACGATTTTTTTTTTAAATGGTGTCTGTTTATTAGAGCCCTCAAGAAGCTGATATGAACTCTGTGTAGCCGTGGGACTTTTAAATCTTATGCGGTACTTTGAAGAGTGTATATATATAGAAAGTGCACAATGCAGGTATGAGACCAAAATTGTAGATATACAATAATCTCCAGTCAAGAGTTAACAAATTAGATAATGAATAGTAGTATAGAAAAATACCCACTTTTCAGATATACACTGTAAAAGACAGCTGCAACAGTGGAACAGTATGCACCCAGTTACCAAAACATTATTTACAATCTGTTCCTACTGCACTCTTGTCAGTTGCATATCAGTATAGCTTGTCATATGTACACACTTTGATGCATACATGCACGTGTACAAACACACACATGAGACCTGGAACTTCAAGGTCATAGATTTAAACTAAACAAAGCTGCTGAAAAATATAAGAAAATATACTTTTGCAGAGTGGTAGATGGTTTGGGCAAGTTAGGTGAGAAGGTGATGGAGGCCAAAACCATCAGTAGTTCCAAAGCGTTATATGACAGTGCTGGGAAGACGGGACGCCATGAGCGTAGCTCTTATCCTGTAATTACTTTATGCTATTCTCTATGCTCTTCGTCTCCTACTTTCTCGTTGTCAGTCTTCCTTTGTAGTTGTTGTTGACTCTCGTAGTGCCCTCATGGCTCTCGGGTCCTTTAATCCAGTTCATCCAGTGTTTGTCGAGATCCAGCATTGGCTGTTTCTCGTTCACAGTAAATTTAAGTCGGTTGAGTTTTGTTGGGTTCCCAGCCATATTGGTGTGTCTTTAAATGAGCGTGCGGATGCTGCCGCCAAGGAAGCTGTCCGCTCTTGTCCCATCTCTCGTAAGGGCATTCCGTATTCCGACTTTTACCCGGCTATCCATTCCTCAGTCCTTACCCGTTGGCAGGCTTCTTGGTTGTCTGTTACTGGTAACAAGCTACGTACTCTTAAATGTTGTGTTTCCTCGTGGCAGTCCTCCTTCCACCGTAACCGGCGGTGGGAAACAGCTCTGGCGAGGTTGCGTATTGGCCATACTCGCTTAATAATGGTCACTTGATGGAGCGCCGCCCTGCTCCTTATTGTCCTAGTTGCATTGTCCCTCTTACGGTCGTGCATGTCCTTCTTGAATGTCCTGACTTCCAGGACGAGCGTATGTCTTGCTTTCCGACCGCCCCTCGCGGTCACCTGTCCCTCGATAGAATTCTTGGTGACTCGGATACTTTTGATATCGTTCGCCTTATGCGTTTTTGTTCTCGTATTGGCATCCTTGGTGATATTTAGCGCCCTCTGATTATTTTGCGTCTTTGATGGTGCTACATAGCCTTCCCGGTTTGGTGCCTTCTTTTGATAATTACCCCCTCCCCTTCCGGCCCGTTGGCGTCGTGAGGGGGCTTGGTGGACGGCTGCCGGAGTGTGATGCTCCGTTGGGCAGTCCTCTGTCCTTTTCTGGCCTTGCACTCCTGCTGCTGTCTTCTCCAATTGTGCCGGATCGCTTTTCCTTTTCCTTATGTTTCGTTTTTCTCCCCCCTCTTCTCCTATCTGCTTGTCGTTTCCTGCCGACCTTTTGCTTGTTTTGGATTATTTCTTTGGACTTCTTCTATTTTGACGCCCGGGTGCTTGAGGAGGCATACTCTTGCACCCGTAGAACTGTAGTACCCGACGTCTCGAGCGAGGGGAACCTTTTATTGTCAATCCCCCTTTCGTCGCTGAACCCGATCTCGACGGACTGACGGTTCTTAAGGTGGCGTTTGTGGGGCGTATACTCACGACGCACCCCTAGGGGGCCCCGGTACGATCGGCGATAGCTTCCTGTTGGGTTTCCTGCCTCTAATTGTGGCTCCATGGTGGGTATGGGGGCACATTCGTGGATGAATTTGTCACTTTTCGTCTCTATGTCATTGAATGTTTCCGTTGTACCCTCTCAGGCTCGTGGGGTGGGCGACCAAGCCCCCAAGTCGGCCTGTCTTGGAAGACCAGGCTCTGTAGCTCCCGCTGCGTTGGGCCCCGACCTTGCTCCTCCTTTGACCGTCCTGACTTCTTCCTCCAGCTCCCCTCCCTCCTCTGAGGTTGGGTCGAGCCTCCAGCCCCCGGTGGTGATCACTTCGTCCCCTGGTGTGGCTAAGTCTTTCGTTGTGACTACTGCGCCTTGTGACCCCTCTCTCTCTAGGGGTTCTCAACGCCGTTCGCGCCCCAACCGCACTCGCTCGATTCCTTCCCGTGCTGATGCGTATCAGGCCTTGTTTGGTCCTGCTTCATGGGCCAAATACTTTGATCTCCTCCCTCTTGATTCTGCGCCTCCTGACGATTTCTCCCTCCATCGGCATCTTGTAGATTCCGTGGATGCGTGTGTTACTTTCAACCCCACTCGTCTCGGTACACGTGTCGTTGCTGCTCCTTCTCAGGATGCGGCTTCCCGCTTGGCTGCCTTATCTTGCCTTGGCGAGATCCCTGTTCGGGTCTCCAAGAACGTTCAGATGAATTCCAGTGTTGGCACTATTCTCCTCCCACCCCATGTTGCAACTGGTGTTCGGAATCTGCAGGATTGCCACGATGATATTCGGCATATCCTTGATGCCCAAGGCCATTCTGTCCTCCAGGTTGCCTCGTTTACTCGTCCCCCTCGTGGTCGTCGCCGTCAACCCCTTCGCGTTGTGAAGATCACCTTTGATGGTAGGACCCTTCCATCCTCTGTCATTCTTGCTGGTGCTAGGTGCTCTGTCCAGGAGTATATTCCTTCTCCTCGACTTTGTAATAAGTGCTGGAGGTTTGGGCATGGTGCCCTCCGCTGCTCTGGGACTGTCTCTCTCTGTCCTTTGTGTGGGAGTGAAGGTCACTCTAAGTCGGAGTGCACTTCTCCCCAAGCTCGCTGCCTCAACTGCGGTGAGGCCCATCCTACGTTCTCCCGTGCCTGTGTCCATTACAAGCTTGAGGCGGCCGTCCTTAACCTGAAGCACCGGGAGCGTTTGTCTTTTCCTGAGGCGAGGCGCCAGGTTCGCCGGCTCCCGCCTTATACTAACATCTCTTATGCTCGCGTGTTGCGCTCTTCCTCTCCTCGTCCTTCCCCCCTTCCTCAGACTCTCAACCGTTTCCGGGCCTTGGACCCTGATACGCCCACTGCCCCCTCCTCTGTTCCTTTGAGTTCTTTCCCGAGGGGTCCCCCTCCTGGTCCTCGGTCTGGGGTTCCCCTTCTTTCAACCCGGTCTGTCATGTCTCCTGTGTCTTCTTCCTCGTCCCCCTCCGATCCTCCTTCCCATCCTCTTCCTCCATCTATCGGCTCTCCCCGCCGCCTGTCGGTGCAGGCGGATGTCCATCGCTCTCCTAACGGCCGTCGTGTGTGCTCTCGTTCGGCTTCTCCTGTTGAGACACTGGAATCCGTTGCCCGGTACGTAGTTACTGGGACACCTGTCTCTTTAAGTCAGAAGCGTAAGCCTGGCTCCTCTCCTTCCTCTTCCCCGGCGGGTAAGAAGGCTTCGCTTTCTTCCTTAGCTCCTACTTCTGGCTCTGTTGCTCCTTCCCCTCCCGTTTCAGTGGTTGCGCCCCCTGTTCCTGCTATGGAGGTTTCTTTGGCCCCTGCTTCCCTTTCGGTTGCTGCTCTTGCTGGGGTGCGCTCCCCTCTTTCTACTCCCCCTCTTCCTACTGCTGTCCTTGACTGCTCCTCTCCGTTGTCTCCTCCTCTTCCTCCTCCTCGTCCGGACCCCGCCCGCCCACCTCTGATCTGTTCTCCCGTTTCCTTCCCTCCGTCTTTGCTCAGTTTACCCATGCCCCCTAACCCTGACTTTGCTGACCCTGATCCCGACCCTGATATTCTTTGACGTGCTCTGTTGCTCTTTCGCCTTTGTTTCTTCCTTGTTCTCTGTTTTTGTCCTTTCTCTTCTCGTCGTTGTCCATTCTTCAATGGAACGTTCGAGGTTATTACGCCAATTTCCTCGAACTCCAACTTCTGATTTCGCGGTTTTCGCCCCTTTGTGTCTGTCTCCAGGAGCCAATGCTTGGTGCTCGTCCTGGTCGTTTTCGTGGCTATTCCTTTCTCTCCCCCCCCCCCAGCCATTGCTGGGGCTTCTAATTCTTCTGCTCTCTTGATTCGTGCAGATGTTCCCTTTGTTCCTTTACTTTTTCCTTCGCCTCTCCATTGTTCTGCTGCTCGTATCTTTGTGGGGAAATGGTACACAGTTTGTTCCATTTATCTCCCCCCGAGTGTCCCGCTCTCTCTTCCTGATTTGAAACACCTCCTAGACTCCTTGCCGGAGCCTGTGCTCCTGCTGGGTGACTTCAATTGTCGTCATTCTCTTTGGGGTGACGTTCTGACGAATACCCGGGGTCGCCTCCTTGAGCCGTTTCTCCTATCTTCTTCCCTGTCTCTTCTGAATTCTGGTGAGCCCACTCATTTGGACTCTCGGACTCGCACCCTTTCTTGTCTTGATCTTTCTCTCTGCTCTTCTTCTCTTTACTTAGATTTCACGTGGCAGGTTCTTGATGACCTCCATGGAAGTGATCATTTCCCCATCCTTGTTTCCTTTTTCTCTTTTCGCCCTTCCCTCTCTTTCCCTAGGTGGCAGTTTGCTAAGGCAGACTGGACCCTATTTACCCTCAGTGCTGCTCTCTCTGACCTCTCCCTTCTGCCTCTCTCTCGCGCTCTCCTCCTTTTTCATGACACTGTCTTCACTGCTGCCCTCCGCTCTATTCCTCGCTCTTCCTCTCGGGGTCCACGGAAGTGCGTTCCCTGGTGGAATGCGGACTGTGCTCGGGCTGTCCGCTGTAAGCGTGCAGCCTGGAAGAGGCACCGCCGTAGGCAGACGACCAATTCTTTTCTTTTCTTTCAGAAAGCGAGTGCGGTGGCCCGTAGGGCCATCCGTACGGCTAAACGTGAATGTTGGGCATCTTATGTCTCAACAATTACGTCCGAAACCCCTCTGGCCCAGATCTGGAAGCGTATCCGCAAGATAGCGGGTAAGTTCGTTCCCGATGTTTCACTGGTCCTTCACCTCCATGATACTCTTGTGGCGGACCCGTTGCAGGTCGCTTCTGAACTGGGTTCCCACTTTTCTTCTGTTAGCTCTGGTCTTCATCTTCCCCAATCTTTCCTTCTTCGTAAACCTGTCCTTGAGTCTCGTCCTTTAGATTTCTGCACTCACCTTCAGCTTCCCTATAATGATCCCTTCTCTCTCTCTGAACTTCGTTCTGCCCTGGCCCTCTGCGGTTCTACGGCGGCGGGCTCCGATGGTATTCATTATGAGATGCTTCGCCATCTCCCTCCGAGCACGTCTCAGTATTTACTGAGTCTGTATAATCGGATCTGGGAGTCGTCGTCAGTCCCTGAGAACTGGCTCGATGCCGTTGTCCTCCCTGTTCGCAAACCGGGGTCTCTGGGTACTTCCCCTAAGGACTTTCGCCCTATTGCTCTCACGAGTTGTGTCTGCAAACTCTTTGAACGTATGGTTAACGTTCGTCTGATGTGGTTCCTGGAACACCATCACCTCCTCTCCCCTTCTCAATTTGGTTTCCGCAAGTGCCGCAGCACGACAGATGTCCTGGTGAACTTGGAGGTCTATATTCGTACTGCTTTTGCTGCGAAGACCTCCGTTGTTGCCGTCCTTTTTGACCTGGAAAAGGCTTACGACACCACTTGGCGTTATCATATCCTATCTCAACTTCATTCTTTTGGCCTTCATGGTCATCTCCCTCTCTTTCTCCGCAGCTTCCTCTCTCGTCGTTCCTTTCGGGTGCGCCTTGGTACCGCTCTCTCTCCCTCTTTTCAGCAATACGAAGGTGTGCCCCAGGGTAGTGTTCTGAGCACTACTCTTTTTCTGGTTGCCCTCAATGGTCTTCTTTCCTCTCTTCCTTCTGGTGTCTTCTCCGCTCTCTATGTCGATGATCTTACCCTTTGTTGTCAGGGTGATGATTCGCCTCTCCTTCAACGCCGGCTTCAACTTGCAATTGATGCCGTGTCGTCTTGGGCCACTGATCATGGCTTCAAGTTCTCTACTTCTAAGACTTGTGCCATGACATTTACGCGGAAACGGGTTGTTCTTCGTCCCTCTTTGTCACTTTATGGTCATCCCCTTGAATACAAAGATTCCGCGAAGCTTTTGGGGTTATTCCTTGACACTCGTTTGTCTTGGTCTCCCCATATCTCTTACCTCCGTGTTGAGTGCTCTAAGGCCCTTACCCTCCTTCGGGTCTTGTCCCATACTTCTTGGGGGGCAGATAGGCGCACTCTCCTTGCTTTACATTCCTCTCTCGTCCTGTCTAAGCTCGATTATGGTTGCCCTGCTTACTCGTCTGCTTCTCCTTCTACTCTTCGCCGTCTTGATGCTTTGCACCATACTGGGTTGCGCCTCAGTTCTGGTGCCTTTCGTTCGACTCCCGTCCTTAGCTTGTATGTTGACACTGGCTTCCTGTCTCTCCAGGACCGCCGTGATCGCTACTGTCTTTGCTATCTTGCGCGGTCCTTGCAACATCCTTCCTCTCGCCTCTGTCGTGCTTTAACTTTTACCCCTCCTGCGGTTCCTGTTCCTCTTCACCACCTCCCTCTTTCTGTCCGGTTGTCTCGCCTGCAGGATTCTCTTTCCGTTCGTATTTCTGATGTTTCTCCTCGTGTTGTTCCTTCTTTGCCCCCGTGGAGGGTCCCTCTTCCGCGGTTTTGTACATCCTTGACCCGTATCACTAAAGCTTTTACCCCTCCTACGGTTCTAAAACGCCTTTTCCTCTAGCACTTTTCTTCTCACTCCCGCTCCGTTTCTGTCTTCACCGATGGGTCTAAGTCAGCGGACGGTGTTGGCTACTCTGTTGTTTTTCCTGATCGCACTTATATGTGTCGCTTGCCTCCGGAGACTAGCATCTTTACAGCAGAACTTTATGCTATTCTCTATGCTCTTCATCTCCTACTTTCTCGTTGTCAGTCTTCCTTTGTAGTTGTTGTTGACTCTCGTAGTGCCCTCATGGCTCTCGGGTCCTTTAATCCAGTTCATCCAGTGGTTGTCGAGATCCAGCATTGGCTGTTTCTCGTTCACAGTAAATTTAAGTCGGTTGAGTTTTGTTGGGTTCCCAGCCATATTGGTGTGTCTTTAAATGAGCGTGCGGATGCTGCCGCCAAGGAAGCTGTCCGCTCTTGTCCCATCTCTCGTAAGGGCATTCCGTATTCCGACTTTTACCCGGTTATCCATTCCTCAGTCCTTACCCGTTGGCAGGCTTCTTGGTTGTCTGTTACTGGTAACAAGCTACGTACTCTTAAATGTTGTGTTTCCTCGTGGCAGTCCTCCTTCCACCGTACCCGGCGGTGGGAAACAGCTCTGGCGAGGTTACGTATTGGCCATACTCGCTTAACCCATGGTCACTTGATGGAGCGCCGCCCTGCTCCTTATTGTCCTAGTTGCATTGTCCCTCTTACGGTCGTGCATGTCCTTCTTAAATGTCCTGACTTCCAGGACGAGCGTATGTCTTGCTTTCCAACCGCCCCTCGCGGTCACCTGTCCCTCGATAGAATTCTTGGTGACTCGGATACTTTTGATATCGTTCGCCTTATGCGTTTTTGTTCTCGTATTGGCATCCTTGGTGATATTTAGCGCCCTCTGATTATTTTGCGTCTTTGATGGTGCTACATAGCCTTCCCGGTTTGGTGCCTTCTTTTGATAATTACTTACTTACTTTTGATAATTACTTACTTACTTACTTATCCTGTAATTACACTTAAGTTATTACACTTGTGAAATGCTTGTGAAATGGTACATAAAAACAAAGCAACAAGATCAGTAGTGGAAGGGGGAGTAAAGAGCGAAGGAAAAGGGAACATGTTCCTGAAAATTGTATATACCAACATAGATGGAGTGAGGTCAAAAACTTTGGAGTTGCAAGATATAATCCAGCTTAGGTTCCCAGATATTGTCGCATTATCAGAGACGAAACTTGAAGGAAATATAATAAATGAAGTCATATTCCCAAGAGGCTATTCAGTTTGGAGACATGACAGGAAAACTAGGAAGGGAGGAGGAGTGGCTGTACTGGTGAAAAAACACCTGAAGGTAAGAGAGTTAATATTTGAAAACCCTCGAGATATTGACATAATGGTATTGCAGGTCTGGAATCAGGATGATAAGCTGATAATTTTAAATGCCTACAGCCCACCAGCAAGCAACACATGGACAAAGGAAGAACTGGATGACAAATGAGAGGGCCTCATAATGGTCATGGGAGATATTATTGTACAAGCAGATAAAGATAAATCACAACTGTTGATACTGGGGGACTTCAACTTTAAAGCAATAGACTGGGAGGCCTATGAAGCAAGAACGGAGGACTTTTGGACATGCAGATTTGTGAACCTCATTCTGGAGACATTCTTGTATCAACACATAAAGCAGGCCACAAGAATGAGGGAAGGAGATGTACCGTCAGTACTGGATCTAGTATTCACCAGGAAAGAAGAAGAGATATTTGACATCCAGTACCTTCCTCTCTTGGGAAAGAGTGATCACGTCCTGTTAGACATTGATTATGCTTTAAGATATCATCTAGAAGAAAATGGGGACATTGAAACAGTTGATAAACTCGATTTAAAGGAGAGGACACTATGGGGAACTTCAATTTTTTTTTAATAAGTGTAATTGGACAGAATTGTTGCTAGGCAGGGAAGTAAATGAAATGTTTGCCAAATTTTTAAAAATATACGAGGAAGGCACAGAAACATTCATACCAAAACAGAGATGCAGAGCCAGAAAACAGGATTGGTTCGACAGAAATTGTGAGAGGGCAAGAGACCAAAAGACACAAAAATGGAATCAGTATAGGAAGAGGCCAAACCCCCAAACATACCAGCGATACAAAGATGCGAGAAACAACTATACAGCCGTAAGGAGAGAGGCAGAAAGAAATTTTGAAAAAGGGATAGCAGATAAATGTAAAACAGAACCGGGCCTATTCTACAAATTCATAAACAACAAATTGCAGGTAAAGGATAATATCCAGAGGTTGAAAATGGGAAACAGATTCACAGAAAATGAAAAGGAAATGTGTGAAACATTAAATGAAAAGTTCCAAAGTGTGTTTGTACAAAATGAAATCTTCAAAGAACCAGACACAATAAGAATTCCAGAGAACAACATAGAGCGGATAGAGGTGTCTAGAGATGAAGTGGAAAATATGCTAAAGGAGCTCAGTAAGAACAAAGCAGCTGGCCCAGATGGCGTTTCACCATGGGTTCTGAGAGAATGTGCATCTGAGCTCAGCATTCCACTTCACCTGATCTTTCAGGCATCCCTGTGTACAGGAATCGTAGCAGACGTGTGGAAACAGGCTAACATAGTTCCAATCTACAAAAGTGGCAGCAGGGAAGACCCCCTCAATTATAGACCTGTATCATTGACAAGTGTAATAGTGAAAGTATTGGAAAAACTAATCAAAACTAAATGTGTAGAACACCTGGAGAGAAATGATATAATATCAGACAGACAGTATGGTTTTCGATCTGGAAGATCCTGTGTATCGAATTTACTCAGTTTCTATGATCGAGCCACAGAGATATTACAGGAAAGAGATGGTTGGGTTCACTGCATCTATCTGGACCTTAAAAAAGCTTTCGACAGAGTTCCACACAAGAGGTTGTTCTGGAAACTGGAAAATATTGGAGGGGTGACAGGTAAGCTTCTAACATGGATGGAAAATTTTCTGACTGATAGAAAAATGAGGGCAGTACTCAGAGGCAATGTATCGGAATGGAGAAATGTCACAAGTGGAGTACCACAGGGTTCAGTTCTTGCACCAGTGATGTTTATTGTCTACATAAATGACCTACCAGTTGGTAAACAGAATTATATGAACATGTTTGCTGCTGATGCTAAGATAATAGGAAGGATAAGAAATTTAGATGATTGTCATGCCCTTCAAGAAGACCTGGACAAAATAAGCATATGGAGCACCACTTGGCAAATGGAATTTAATGTTAATAAATGTCATGTTATGGAATGTGGAATAGGAGAACATAGACCCCACACAACCTATATATTATGTGAGAAATCTTTAAAGAATTCTGATAAAGAAAGAGATCTAGGGGTGGTTCTAGATAGAAAACTATCACCTGAGGACCACATAAAGAATATTGTGCAAGGAGCCTATGCTATGCTTTCTAACTTCAGAATTGCATTTAAATACATGGATGGCGATATACTAAAGAAATTGTTCATGACTTTTGTTAGGCCAAAGCTAGAATATGCAGCGATTGTGTGGTGCTCATATCTTAAGAAGCACATCAACAAACTGGAAAAGGTGCAAAGACATGCTACTAAGTGGCTCCTAGAACTGAAGGGCAAGAGCTACGAGGAGAAGTTAGAGGCATTAAATATGCCAAAACTAGAAGACAGAAGAAAAAGAGGTGATATGATCACTACGTACAAAATAGTAACAGGAATTGATAAAATCGACAGGGAAGTCTTCCTGAGACTAATCAAGAACAAGAACAAGAGATCATATATTTAAACTAGCTAAACACAGATGCCGAAGAATTATAAGAAAATTCACCTTCGCAAACAGAGTGGTAGACGGTTGGAACAAGTTAAGTGAGAAGGTGGTGGAGGCCAAGACCGTCAGTAGTTTCAAAGCGTTATATGACAAAGAGTGCTGGGAAGACTGGACACCACGAGCGTAGCTCTCATCCTGTAACTACACTTAGGTAATTACACTTAGGTAATTACTTGGATAATTACACACACTTTAATTGTAGAGACTTGTTGCTAGGCAAGGAAATAATTGAGATGTATGCCAAATTCTATGTAATATACGATGAAGGTAAATGAAAATATATACCAAAACAGATTCAGAACCAGCAAACAGAATTGTTTCCGAAGAAAATGCTAGAGAACCAGAGAGGAAAGGATAAGAATGAGTCAATATAGGCAGAGGCCTAACCCTCAAACATACCAGCACTAGAAACAACCAAGAAACAAATTCACAGCGGTGAGAAGAAAGGCAGAAAGAAATTTTGAGAAAGGAATAGTGGACAAATGTAAAACAGCTCCATGCCTTTTCTATAAATTCATTGAAAGCAAGCTGCATGTAAAGGATAAAATCCACAGAGTAAGAATGGGTAAGAAGTTCACTGAGAATGAAAAAGAAATGTGTGAAACACTAAATGAACAGTTCCAAAGTGTGTTTGTGCAAAATGAGGTTTTCAGGTAGTGCCAATTCCAGAAAAACCATAGAGTACATAGTTTACATAGATGTGCTGAGAGAATGTGCAACTGAGCTAAGTATTCCACTTCAACTGATATTCCAGACATCTTTGCCACAGGAATCTTGGCAGATATTTGGAAAAAGGCAAACTGTTCCAATCTTGAAAAGTAGTCACCAAGAAAATCTTCTAAATTATAGACCCTTATCATTAACAAGCGTGGTAGTCAAAACATTAGAAAAATGGTTAAAACCAAATGGGTAAATCACATGGAGAGTAATGACATAATAACAGACAGACAGCATGGTTTTCAAACAGAAAAATCCTGTGCAGATGATGAGTCACAATAACGTGGCTGAAGAATGTTGACCAAACCACACACTAGAAGATGAAAAGACGCCAACGTTTCGGTCTGTTCTGGACCATTATCAAGTCAATTGTGACAATTGACGTAATAATGGTCCAAGACGGTCCAAAACGTTGTCGTCTTTTCACCTTCTAGTGTATGGTTTGGTTAACAAGATCCTGTGTACTAAATCTACTTAGTTTTTATAATTATGATAGAGTAACAGACTTTACAGGAAAGCGATGGTTGGATTAACTGTGTATAACTGGGCCGAAAAAAGGCCTTTGACTAAGTCCCTCACAAGAGGTTGTTTTGGAACTTGAAACATGCTGGAGACAGGGAGAACGTGGAACTTGAGAGGGAGACTTTTCACATGGATGAAAAATTTTCTGTCAGAAAGATGAGTAAAAAATCACAGGTAACGTATCTGATTGGAGGAGTGTTACTAGCGAAGTACCATAGGATTCAGTTCTTACACCAGTAATGTTCATCATCTACATAAATTATCTACCAGAATGAATAAAGAATTACTGTACAATGAGGCCTCGACTTACGATGCTAATCCATTCCCAGAGACAGATCGTAAGTCGAAATATCGTAAGTTGAAGCTATTTTTCCCATAAGAAATAAAGAAAATTGAATTAATCCGTTCCCCACCCTCCAAAATATTAACATACAAATACATTTTATACTGAATACAATGTTTTTTTTTCTAACTACAATACAGTACCTAAGTTGCTCTTACCTTTATGGAGGGCTCTTGATGGCATATGGAAGATGGTGATGAGGGGGGAGAAGGAGAGTTGTTACTGTTTGGAAGGGCAGTCCCCTTCCATTATAACATCAGGCAGTGAGGACCTTTCTGGTGTGCACTTCCTGGCATGTTTTGCCTGCATACCACTAGGACCTGGTTGTGGTTCACTGCTTGTTTGTCTCACTACAAATTTGTCAAGAGACTTTTGTTTTTCCTTTCGTTTTAACATTTGTCTGTAATGATGCATCACAGTGTCATTGAATAGGTTAAGGCAACGGCCTACTGCAGCTTGATTTGGGTGAATCGCTTCAGCAAAGGTTTGCAATTCTTCCCATGCTGCACACATTTTCTTAATTGTTGAGGAAGAGACATTCTGTACTCTTTTTTTCTGCTCTATGGTCATCCTTACATGGGTTTTCTTATGTTGAGCCTTACCACTGACTTTCCTGGGACTCATGACATGATATATAATAATTACTTTAATGTTCAAAATGCAAAAAAATCACCACAAACGCAGAATTTCTTATAGGCGCGATCGTCACTAAGCGGACAGCTGTAGTAAACTGAGGCAGGTCTGACCGGGAACCACGCACTCTGTCGACCCGAACGTGTACCAACAAATATCGGAAGTCGACGACACCATCGGATGTCGAATCGCATTTTTCGATCAAATTTACATCGTAACTCGAAATTATCGTAAGTAGGGGCAATAGAAAGTCGAGGTGCCACTGTATATGAACATGATTGCTGATTATACAAAGATACTAGGGAAGATAAGAGATGTAGACGATGTCATGCCCTTCAAATTGACTTAGATAAAATATGTGGCAAATGGAATTCATTGTGAATAAATGCTATGTTATGGAATAGGAGAAAATAGACCACACACAACTTTTTAATTATGTGGAATGGAATTAAAGAACTCTAACAAAGAAAAAGATCTAGGGGTGATTTTGGATAGTAGAATGTCACCAGAGGAACATACTGTACAAGACACATGAATGCTTTCCAACTTCATAATCGGGTTTAATTACTGTACATGGGTGGTGAAATACTAAAACTGTTCATGAAGTTTGTGAGATAAAAATTGGAATATGCAGTAGTTGTATGATGCTCATATCTCAAGCAGCACATTAATAAACTGGAAAAGGTGCAAAGGCGGGCTACAAAATGGCTTCTGGAACTGTAAAACGAGTTCCTAGGAGATACTAGAGGCATTAAATATGCCAAAGCTAGAAATTAGAAGAAGAGAGTGGTGATATGATCTCTACTTACAAAATAATAACAGGAATTGACCAAATTGACAGGGGTATTCCTGAAACCAGCAACTTCAAGAACAAGAGGACACAGAATCAAGCCAAGGAAACAAAGATACCGAAAAAATATTAGAAAGTTTACTGTTGCAAACAGAGTGGTAGACGGTTGGAACAAGTGAGGTGGTAGTGGAGGCCAAAACCATCAGTAGTTTCAAAGTGACAAAGAGTACTGTACTGGAAAGCCGAGACACCACAATGAAGCTCGCATCCTATAACCATACTTGCGGTAATTACACCAATATGTCTTGTTTTACAGTAAATTTCATAACAATAATATTTTACATTTGTGTACACTTGCTCACTCAATATTTACAAGTTTATGTTCCAATGTGTAATACTCGGTAATCCTGGAGGGTGTGACACTCTGTGAAGCAGTTCATGTAAAACAGGGCAATACCACACTATCTGCACCATATTTGTACCATCTTGCATACATTTCGCCGTCTGCGTGTGGTGCAAACAGAGTACTTACATTGATCTCTTGCACAGTTCCCCAAAGTTGGTAAGTACTCTATTTTGTGTTTCAATAGGGCGTCGTTGAATGCTAGTCTGTCTGGAGCAGCATGAGGCAGTGTTGGGGCCTGAATGCCTCTGTATGAAAGAATGCCTGAATGCCTCTGTATGTCTTTGCCGAATGTAGTTGATATTTTTGTCAAAATGGCAAGACTCTACATATATATATATAAATGTCATACCTAGTAGCCAGAACGCACTTCTCGGCCTACTATGCAAGGCCCGATTTGCCTAGTAAGCCAAGTTTTCATGAATTAATGTTTTTTCGACTACCTAACCTACCTAACCTAACCTAACCTAACTTTTTCTGCTACCTAACCTAACCTATAAATATAGGTTAGGTTACGTTAGGTAGGGTTGATTAGGTTCGGTCATATATCTACGTTAATTTTAACTCCAATAAAAAAAAATTGACCTCATTCATCATGAAACGGGTAGCTTTATCATTTCATAAGAAAAAAATTAGAGAAAATATATTAATTCAGGAAAACTTGGCTTATTAGGCAAATCGGGCCTTGCATAGTAGGCTGAGAAGTGCGTTCTGGCTGCTAGGTACGACATATATATATATATATATATATATATATATATCTATATATATATATATATATATATATATATATATATATATATATATATATATATGTCGTACCTAATAGCCAGAACGCACTTCTCAGCCTACTATGCAAGGCTCGATTTGCCTAATAAGCCAGGTTTTCATGAAATAATGTTTATTGGACTACCTAACCTACCTAACCTAACCTAACATTTTCGGCTACCTAACCTAACCTAACCTATAAAGATAGGTTAGGTTAGGTTAGGTAGGGTTGGTTAGGTTCGGTCATATATCTACATTAATTTTAACTCCAATAATTTTTTTTTTACCTCATACGTAATGAAATGGGTAGCTTTATCATTTCATAAGAAAAAAATTTGAGAAAATATATTAATTCAGGAAAACTTGGCTTATTAGGCAAAATGGGCCTTGCATAGTAGGCTGAGAAGTGCGTTCTGGCTATTAGGTGCGACATATATATATATATATATTATATATATTATATATATATATATATATATATATATATATATATATATATATATATATATATATATAATAATGTCGTACCTAGTAGCCAGAATACACTTCTCAGCCTACTATGCAAAGCCCGATTTGCCTAATAAGCCAAGTTTTCATGAATTAATTGTTTTTCGACTACCTAACCTAACCTAACTTTTTCGGCTACATAACCTAACCTATAAAAATAGGTTAGGTTAGGTAGGGTTGGTTAGGTTCGGTCATATATCTACGTTAATATTAACTCCAATAAAAAAAAATTGACCTCATACATAATGAAATGGGTAGCTTTATCATTTCATAAGAAAAATTAGAGAAAATATATTAATTCAGGAAAACTTGGCTTATTAGGCAAATCGGGCCTTGCCTAGTAGGCCGAGTACGACGTTCTGGCTACTAGGTACAACATATATATATATATGTCGTACCTAGTAGCCAGAACGCACTTCTCAGCCTACTATGCAAGGCCTGACTTGCCTAATAAGCCAAGTTTTCATGAATTAATATATTTTCTTTAATTTTTTTCTTATGAAATGATAAAGCTACCCATTTCGTTAAGTATGAGGTAAATTTTTTTTTATTGGAGCTAAAATTAACATAGATATATGACCGAACCTAACCAACCCTACCTAACCTAACCTAACCTATATTAATAGGTTAGGTTAGGTTAGGTGGCAGAAAAAGTTAGGTTAGGTTAGGTTAGGTAGTCGAAAAACAATTAATTCATGAAAACTTGGCTTATTAGGCAAATCAGGCCTTGCATAGTAGGCTGAGAAGTGCGTTCTGGCTACTAGGTACGACATATGTATATATATATATAATATATATATATATATATATATATATATATATATATATATATTAGTATATTTTGGTAGCAGTCTTTCCTGTAGACATATATTATTAAATATGACCGAAAAAGTAAGATTAATAATTCTAACACGAATTTTCTCAATCTTTCGTACATTATGCTTCACTGTTGGAGGTAAATCAAAAATCACTTCTCCAAAATTCATTTTTATTTCTAGTCTGACGCGACACGGGCGCGTTTCGTAAAACTTATTACATTTTCAAAGACTTCACAAATACACAACTGATTAGAACTTGCGTTTCCCTGATTTTATATCTACATTTGAGTGAGGTGGGAAGGGTGATGTGCCATTACATTTGAGTGAGGTGGGAAGGATGATGTGGCATTAACACAAGACAGAACACTAGAGGATATTAATAGGGTATTAAAAGTATCATTATTAAGTATTAAAAGTATTAATAGGGTATTAAAAGTATCAATACAAAAGTATTGATACTTTTAATACCCTATTAATATCCTCTAGTGTTCTGTCTTGTGTTAATGCCACATCATCCTTCCCACCTCACTCAAATGTAATGCCACATCACCCTTCCCACCTCACTCAAATGTAGATATAAAATCAGGGAAACGCAAGTTCTAATCAGTTGTGTATTTGTGAAGTCTTTGAAAATGTAATAAGTTTTACGAAACGCGCCCGTGTCGCGTCAGACTAGAAATAAAAATGAATTTTGGAGAAGTGATTTTTGATTTACCTCCAACAGTGAAGCATAATGTACGAAAGATTGAGAAAATTCGTGTTAGAATTATTAATCTTACTTTTTCGGTCATATTTAATAATATATATATATATATATATATATATATATATATATATATATATATATATATATATATATATATATATTTATATATATATATATATATATATATATATATATATATATATATATATATATATAT
>NC_091206.1:24213737-24288737 GCF_040958095.1 Procambarus clarkii
ATTTTTCTTGCAGTTGTGATGGCTACTTTATTGTGTTCTTTAAAGGTAAGGTCTTCCGACATGAGTACACCCAGATCCTTTACATTGCCTTTTCGTTCTATGTTATGATTTGCCTGAGTTTTGTACGTGGTTTCCGTTTTTATATTTTCATTTTTTCCATAGCGCATGAGCTGGAACTTATCTTCGTTAAACACCATATTATTTTCTGTAGCCCACAGAAAGACCTGATCTACATCTGACTGGAGGTTCGCCGTGTCCTCTATGTTGCCTACTCTCATGAAGATCCTAGTGTCATCTGCAAAGGATGATACAGTGCTATAGGTTGTGTTCTTGTCTATATATACACATCTGCAAGCTTATGGAGAGAATCCTAAGGAAGGAAATCATTCAACATCTTTCGGTGAATAATCTTGTAAAATGAACACAACATGGGTTTGTTAAAAATAGATCCTGCCTTACAAGCCTGCTCACATTTTTGGATACGGTAACAGCTACTGAGACACAGGATTTTTGGTTGATGTAGTATACATGGATTTTGCTAAATCCTTTGACAAGGTACCACATGAAAGACAGGCAAGGAAATTACAGGCACATGGAATAAATGGAAGAATACTAGAATGGATAACACAATGTTTAAAGAAAAACAAAGAGTGGTGCTAAATGGGAATGAATCAGATTGGAGAAATGTGGTAAGTGGAGTATCACAGGGGTCCATTTTGGGGCCAACCCTTTTTGTCATATACATCAATGACAGATGAGAATATTACAAACCACATCATCAAATTTGCAGATGATACAAAGATTTATGGCAAAGTGGGAAATGATGATGATGATGTAGCCTTACAAAGAGATCTGTAGGAACTCCACAAATGGTCAGATGATAGGCAAATGATTTTTAATATTGACAAATGCAAGTCCCTGCTTGTGGGGCACAACCACCCATGCCTCAACTAACAAATTAACAACATTACATTACAGCAGATTGAAGAGGAAAAGGACCTTGGAATTAAAATCCACCACTCAATGAAAGTTGCACAGCAGCTACACTTGGAATAATCAAGCATACCTTTGATATCAAGGAAAAGACGGCAGTGATTCAATTGTATAAATCTCTGGTGTGCCCCTCATTTGGATTACTGTATCCAAGCATAGAGACCTCATCTTCAGAAGGATATAGCTGCTGTGAAAAAAGTGCATCGGGCAACAAAAATCATTCCAGAGCCAAGTCAACTAACATATTTGGAATGGTTAAGGTCCACAGGGCTAACAACTCTACAAACCAGGCATGACAGGGTGGATCTTATTGAAACGTTTAAAATACTGAATAAATTGGAGGATATTGAGCTAGAAAATTTCTTCAAAAGGTCAGGTATAACACAAACAAGGAGCAACAGTTTCAAGCTCAACAAGCCTCAATGTAGGAATGTGTACAGGAGATGCTTTTTTACCCACAGGGTTATTAACCCATGGAACTGCCTACCTGCCAAAGCCATTAATGCCAAAAAACTATTCGGTTTTAAAGTACAGCTGGAAAAGATCATCATGGCAAATGGGGGTATGTTCGACAAGCTGCTGGCTTCCTGTCCGTGTTGAGGCCACTAGTGTTAGTGGCTCACAGGTAAACTCGGGTAAACTCAGGAGTTTGGTGGGACAAACTGCTGACACTACAACCCTCTGCTTGGTAACAGCATGTACATCAATATCACTTGCCAAAGGAATATAACTACCACTCTGATTCAATATCCCTAAATCCTGAAAGTGAGTCATGATGATGATCAGGTCTTTCAGAACATCAAGTGCCTCAAACATACAAGGCAGGTGTGGTGGTGTGGAGTGAGGGCACCATGGTGGAGGAGTATGCCTCACCCTTGGAACAGTAACACGTGTGTGTGTGTGTGTGTGTGTGTATCATCAATGTCCGTATCACTTTTACTTGGGCCCTGTGCATAATCCTCATCAAGATCAGAATCATTCCCGATACTTTCCTCATCAGTTGAGAAAAGTTCATCTTGTGAATTTGAATGTTTGGAGCGAACCACAGTGCAGTGGCATGAGCCAGACGATAATGCATCAGACGTAGTTTCTGGAGAGAGACTGAGCCCTTCCTGCCAAATGGCCTACTTGGGAATTTTGTTCAAGATGCTTGCTGTTTACTATCACCCCTGGCCAGCATATGGGTACTCTGTTTTCTAAGTGGGACATTTAATTTTTATGCTATGTCTTACTATATCATATGATGATACAATCTGAACCTTTTTACCTATCCTATCATATGATGCAGCCAAAGGGTTAAAAAGCCATCTTCAAGCTGCTAGATGCCATGTCTACCAGGCAATTAGTGATGCAGTCAATCTCATCGCATCAAAGGCAATGGAAATAACAGAATCATCATCTCTCTCAAATGCTAGTCAGAGAAGATACAGATCTAGTGTTATTAATCACTCATACCAGAATTTATATATATATATATATATATATATATATATATATATATATATATATATATATATATATATATATATATATATATATAATATTCAACTTTAGCCAATACCTATGTTGACTTCAGTGCTACACAAGCAGGAGGAGCTGCCAATCACCGGGAAGCGGCCAAGTCACGTAAATACAGAGACCTTGAGCACCACTACAATTTTGTCCCCATTGCCTCAGAGACACTTGGTGCCTGGGGTAAAAGTGCTGCTAGCTTTTTAAAGGAGTTGGGGTCTAAGCTAATCGAAACAACTAGAGACCCTAGAGCTGCCAGTTTTCTTTTTCAGCGCCTTAGTGTGGCAATCCAGAGAGGAAATGCTCACTGCATCCATGGTTCCTGCCCGCCATCTGAGGAGCTGGAGGAGCTATTCAACTTGTGACAAGCAGCCTTGTACCCTGCATGTAATCAATATTGTAACTTTTTTTGTGTAATGACATTTTCAAATAAAGTTAGATAAATATACACACTTAACAAAAGAATAGGGGTGGTAGGAGAAGAAAATATCAAAGTGTTCAGTGAGGATCCACAAGGTCTTCTCTGAGTACTCTTTATTTTCTTCTCCGAGGCTATGGGTCCCTACATTTGCACCAGAGGTGGTACCCCTTCTATATATATATATATATATATATATATATATATATATATATATATATATATATATATATATATATATATATAATGTCGTACCTAGTAGCCAGAACGCACTTCTCAGCCTGCTATGCAAGGTTCGATTTGCCTAATAAGCCAAGTTTTCATGAATTAATGGTTTTTCGACTACCTAACCTACCTAACCTAACCTAACCTAACTTTTTCGGCAACCTAACCTAACCTAACCTATAAAGATAGGTTAGGTTAGGTTAGGTAGGGTTGGTTAGGTTCGGTCATATATCTACGTTAATTTTAACTCCAATAAAAAAAAATTGACCTCATACATAATGAGATGGGTAGCTTTATCATTTCATAAGAAAAAAAATTGAGAAAATATATTAATTTTATTTTTTTTTAATTTTATTTTTTTTTATTTTATTTTAATTCAGGAAAACTTAGCTTATTAGGCAAATCGGGCCTTGCGTAGTAGGCTGAGAAGTGCGTTCTGGCTACTAGGTACGACATATATATATATATATATATATATATATATATATATATATATATATATATATATATATATATATATATATTTATTATGTGAGAAAGCTGCATGAACGTGCAAGCCATAGATCACTAAGAACTCTTTGACCCGGCCAGGATTTGAACCCATGCCGTCCAGGATTCGAACCCATGCCATCCAGGATCACCCCTAAACGTACACAGTACCGTGACCACCGCACCAATGATCGTCTATAAGGATTTGTCAGTCGTGGTGCTTATTAACTAAGGTCCCTGACTAATCAACTCCCGACGACACTCATGGATCCATTTGGGTACAGTTTTTCATCAAATTCTGGCACATACACGGGCCACACTGAGTTATCATGTGTGAGAAAGCTGCATGAACGCACAAGCCATAGATCACCAAGAACTCTTTGACCTGTCCAGGATTCGAACCCATGCCGTCCAGGATCACCCCTAAATGTACACAGTACCGTGACCACCTCACCAATGATCGTCTATAAGGATCGGTCAGTTGTGGTGCTTATTAACTAAGCTCCCTGACTGATCAACCCCCGACGACACTCATGGATCCATTTGGGTACAGTTTTTCATCAAATTCTGGCGCATGCACGGGCCGCACTGAGTTATGCGTGAGAAAGCAGCATGAACGCGCAAGCCATGGATCACTAAGAACTCTTTGACCCGGCCAGGATGCGGTGGTCACGGTACTGTGTACGTTTAGGGGTGATCCTGGACGGCATGAGTTCGAATCCGGGCCAGGTCAAAGAGTTCTTAGTGATCTATGGCTTGCGTGTTGATGAAGCTTTCTCACACATGATAACTCAGTGTGGCCCGTGCATGCGCCAGAATTTGATGAAAAACTGTACCCAAATGGATCCATTAGTGTCGTCGGGGGTTGATCAGTCAGGGAGCTTAGTTAATAAGCACCACGACTGACCAATCCTTATAGACGATCATTGGTGCAGTGGTAACGGTACTGTGTATGTTTAGGGGTGATCCTGGATGGCATGGGTTCGAATCCTGGCCGGGTCAGAGTTCCGGCCAGGATATATATATGTCGTACCTAGTAGCCAGAATGCACTTCTTGGCCTACTATGCAAGGCCCGATTTGCCTAATAAGCCAAGTTTTCCTGAATTAATATATTTTCTCTAATTTTTTTCTTATGAAAAGATAAAGCTACCCATTTCATTATGTATGAGGTAAATTTTTTTTATTGGAGTTAAAAATAACGTAGATATATGACCGAACCTAACCAACCCTACCTAACCTAACCCAACCTATTTTTATAGGTTAGGTTAGGTTAGGTAGCCGAAAAAGTTAGGTTAGGTTAGGTAGGTTTGGTAGTCGAAAAACAATTAATTCATGGAAACTTGGCTTATTAGGCAAATTGGCCCTTGCATAGTAGGCTGAGAAGTGCGTTCTGGCTACTAGGTACGACATATATATATTGTACCTAGTAGCCAGAACATTGTACTTGGCCTTCTATGCAAGGCACGATTTGCCTAATAGGCCAAGTTTTCAAGAATTTATATATTTTTCCAATTTTTGTCTTATGGAATGATAAATCTGTTCATTTCATTATGTATAAGTTAATTTGTTTAAATTTGAGTTAAAACTAACATAGATATATGACTGAACCTAACCTAACCTAACCTTAACTAACACAACTAAGTCAATAAATTCCCATGTAAGGATGACCATAGAGCAGAAACAAGAGATCATTCGTAAATATGAAGATGGTGTGCGGTTTGTTGGACTGGCTAGGCAGTACAACAAATCTCAGTCAACGATATCCACCATACTGGCTAAGAGAAAGGACATTATGGGTGCTAAAGTGATGCATCATTACAGACAAATGTTAAAATGAAGGGAAAAAAAAATGTCTCATGACAAATTTGTAGTGAGACAAACAAGCACTGAACCACAACCAGGTCCTAGTGGTATTCAGGCAAAACGTAGGAGAGTGTGTATCCCAGAGAAAACATCACTGCCTGATGTGATAATGGATGGGGACTCCCCTTCCAAACAGTAACAACTCTCCTCCTCCTTCCTCATCACCATCTTCCATATGCCATCAAGAGCCCTCCGTAAAGGTAAGATAAACTTAGGTACTGTATTGTAGTTAGAAAGAACATTGTATTCAGTATAAAATGTATTTGTATGTTAATATTTTGGAGGGTGGGGAACGGATTAATTCAATTTCCTTTATTTCTAATGGGAAAAATCGCTTCGACTTACGATATTTCGACTTACGATCCGTCTCTGGGAACTGATTAGCATCGTAAGTCGAGGCCCCATTGGATAATATATAATATATATATAATATATAATTATACATGTTGACCAGACCACACACTAGAAGGTGAAGGGATGACGACGTTTCACCCCATCCTGGACCATTCTCAAGTCGATCGACTTGAGAATGGTCCAGGACGGACGAAAACGTCGCCGTCTCTTCACCTTCTAGTGTGTGGTCTGGTCAACATACGAGTACGGTGGTTTTCTTCATTGTTGCTGTTTCTCCATTGGTTTGTAGTGTAAAGTAGTTGCATTTTGTTGTCTTTGATCTCGTTTTCAGCCTTGTGTATCTGATTTCAAATCAGATCTTGGCAGTATTTTAAAGTGAAAGCATGATTTCTTGCTGCTGGATCATGCGTTTTAATATTAGTATATTTTGGTAGCAGTCTTTCTTGCAAACATATGTTGTTAAATATGACCGAAAAGGTAAGATTAATAATTGTAACACGAATGTTCTCAATATTTCTTATGTTTCTTCTCACTGTTGATGGTAATTGAAAAATCAATTCTCCAAAATTCATTTTTATTTCTAGTCTGACGCGTCGCCTGAGCGTGTTTCATAATTACCTATTACATTTTCAAAGACTCGGAACAAGTTCCAGGTAGCATGGGCTATGGTGAGCCCGTAACTTACCTGGCACAGGAGCGGTGCAAGTAGCACGGCCTATCGTGAGCCCGTAGTAGACTTACCTGGCACAGGAGCTGTGCTGTGAGGTGTAACCTGTAAACACACAATTTGCTTCCATATTTATACCCGCATTTGGGTGAAGTGATATGGTACAACAGTTTTGGGTGAGGTGAACAAACTTATGACAACACAAGACAGAACACGAAACAATGAGTATTTGCTGGATAAGAGAACATAAGAATGGAAGTAACTGCAGAGGGCCTATTGGCCCATACTTCCTCTTGATGCTTCTATATTGGTAGGGAGTCTTGAAGTGGATAGAATATAGTTGTGCATTAATTGGCTATTGATTGCTGGTGTTGACTTTTTGATGTGTAGTGTCTCGCAGATGTTGTGCCTCCTGCTATCGCTGTATCTATCGATGATTTCTGTATTGTTTGTTAAGATTTCTCTGGTGATGGTCTGGTTGTGGGAAAAGATTATATGTTCCTTAACCATTAAAGTGCGCAGCACGTCATATGACGTGCTGGACGTTGTTCCAGTCAACTGCGCATCACGTTATTTATTTATTTTTTATTTATTTATTTATTTATATATATACAAGAAGGTACATTGGGTTTGTGAGAATACATTGGATAGTACAGTATTTACATTCTTGTAAAGCCACTAGTACGCACAGCGTTTCGGGCAGGTCCTTAATCTAGCAGATAATTTTAAGTAGGTAATTTCAATCAGAATTGATAAAGGATAAAGATACATTACAAGAGAAAAATGAGATGAGAGAGATAAGTAGGTATATTAAAGCATATTGTTATATTAAAGCTCTGATTGATTACATTGACAGCTTGATTAGTAATTAAACAAGGTTAATAGACACCATACAGCAGATTGACAGCACATATAAGACAGCAATGATCACAATGGTAAAGATGTTCAGATTGGGTACATAAAGATTGGGAGACTGGGTAGCAAAAGATACAGATAAACAAGATTTATAAACACCATACAACAGATTGGCAGCACATATGAGAAAACAGCAATGATCACAATGGTAAAGATGTTCAAATTGGGAACATAAAGGTTGGGAGATTGGGTAGCAATTGATACAGTGCAATTTTAAGGCAAAAAGTGAAAAACTATGAAGATGAAATTAGGTACTTTTTAGTATCGATTTTGAATGATGTAAAAGTTGGACAGCTTTTCAATTCAATAGGGAGTGAGTTCCATAAACTGGGTCCCTTTATTTGCATAGAGTGTTTACACAGATTAAGTTTAACTCTAGGGATATCAAAGAGATATTTATTTCTGGTGTGGTGATAATGGGTCCTATTACATCTGTCCAAGAAGAGTTTCAGACAAGGATTTGCATTTAAGAACAGGGTTTTGTAAATGTAGTTGACACAAGAGAATTTGTGGAGTGAGATTATGTTTAGCATGTTTAGGGAGTTAAACAAGGGGGCTGTGTGTTGTCTGAAAGCAGAATTTGATATTATTCTGATAGCAGATTTTTGCTGGGTGATGATGGACTTGAGGTGGTTTGCAGTGGTTGAACCCCATGCACAGATACCATAGTTGAGATAGGGATAGATTAGTGCATAATATAGAGAGATGAGAGCAGAGTTAGGAACATAATATCTGATTTTGGAGAGTATACCCACTGTTTTAGAGACTTTCTTAGTTATGTGTTGTATGTGGGTACTGAAGTTGAGTCTCTTGTCTAGGAATATGCCAAGAAACTTTCCATCATTTTTATTGCTAATGTTTACATTGTCAATCTGAAGTTGAATTGCATTTGTAGATTTGCTTCCGAATAGGATGTAGTAGGTCTTTTCTATGTTAAGTGTTAGTTTGTTGGTTGACATCCATAAGTGGACTTTTTTTAGTTCATTATTAACAACACCATTTAGTGTATGTGGGTTGGAGTTGGAGTAGATGAGGGTAGTATCATCAGCAAACAAAATAGGTTTCAGAATGTTAGAGACATTAGGCAGATCATTAATGTATATAAGAAAAAGAAGAGGTCCCAAGATGCTGCCCTGTGGCACTCCAACAGTTATTGGTAGAATGGGAGAGATTATATTATTGATGGCTACACATTGGTATCTATCACTAAGATAGGATTGGATATAGTCCAGTGCATGACCTCGGATTCCATAATGATGGAGTTTACTTAAGAGGTAATCGTGATTAACAGTATCAAAGGCCTTTCTCAGGTCAATGAAGAGTCCAATTGGAAACTCATTTTTGTCAAGAGCTGAGTAAATTATATCAAGGAGACTAATAATTGCATCGTTGGTACTCTTTTGAGAGCGGAAGCCAAACTGACAGGGGCTAAGAATGTCGAATTTTACGAGATAGGAGTAGAGCTGTTTGTAGATAATTTTTTCAAATATTTTTGATAGTATGGGTAGGTTCGATATTGGTCTATAGTTGTTTATGTCTGACGGATTACCTCCTTTATGAACTGGCGTTACTCTTGCTTTTTTAAGGATATCAGGGAAGGTATGACACTCAAGGGATTTGTTGAACAGCAGAGCTATAGGTGGTGCAAGGGCATGGGAGGCACTCTTGTATACAATGGATGGGATTTCACTGATGTTCCCAGCTTTGGTTTTTAGTGAGTGTATGATGGACACAACATCTGACGGGCTGACTGGTGAGAGGAGAAGAGAGTTTGGATAGCTGCCTGAGAGATATGTGTTGATATGTGTCTGAGTCTGGGGGATTTTACTTGCAAGGTTAGCACCAATTGATGAAAAGAAGCTATTAAATTCATTCGCCATTTCTAAGTCAGATGACAGTGTAAGGCCATCCTTAGAGAGTGTTATCTGGTTGTGGGAGTGTTGTTTAGTTCCCAGGATGTTAGAGATGGCATTCCATGTGCTTTTCATGTTGCCTTTTGCTTCTTTGAATCTAGTCTCATAATATGAAAGTTTTGCTTTTCTTATGATACTGGTAAGCACTGACGAGTATCTTTTAACTACTTCCATTGAAACTAGGCCACTCCTAAATTTCTTTTCGTATTCATGTTTTTTGTTGATTGATTTAATTATGCCACTTGTGAGCCACGGGTTATTTTTTCTTTTATCAGTTACTTGTTTGGTAAGGAGGGGACAGTGAGTGTTGTAGAGGCTTAGAGTTTTGGAGAGAAAGAGGTTAGTTGATGAGTTTATATCCTGTGAATTATTAAATTCAGATTCCCAGTTAATATTGTGGAGTGTATTAGAGAGATTGCCTAAAGCTGATTCACTATGTAGCCTGAATGAAAGTTTTTTGGTTTGTGGTGGTGATGTGTCAATGTTTGCTATGAGGAAAGTAGGATAGTGGTCAGTTGTTCTGTCATAAATTACCCCAGATGTAAGGGGAGCTGTTATATTAGTCCATAGGTGATCCAGGGTAGTTAGTGGCAGATGTTTGAGTGACTCGGGTGGGCTTGGTGATTGTGGGGATTAGCATACAGGAGTGCATGCTGTTACGGAAATAGTCAACTTGAGGGTTGTTTTGAAGACCCAGGTCAATATTGAAATCACCTCCCAGAATGATGTGATTGATTTTTGTTGAGATTGTTATTTATGAAAAGATTCCTTACATTGTCTGAGAATAAAGCTATGTTGGTATTAGGAAATCTATAGATGGCACCGATTATCAGGGAGGATTTAAGGGATTTACTGGAGAACTTGGCAAAGGTATATTCACAATAGTCGTCTCTATCACTAATGACACTATTGCAAGTGAAGGTATCTTTGTAATATATTGCTGTACCGCCACCTTTTTTATTAGGCCTGCAGTTATGAATGGCTTTATAACCAGCTAAATTGTAAAGTTGGGTATAGTCATTAGCCAAGTTTCTGTTAAAATGATGAAAGATAATTTAGTACCTAGTGCTGTAAGAAGTGCATTTATATCATCAAAATGTTTACCAAGTGACCTTACATTTTGGTTGTAAACTGATAAGCAGGTGCTATTTAGGAGTTTGTTTTTTGCAAGATTTGCTGTGTAATACCTGCAATAATGATGATCAATGTGCTGATTTGTGTGGATATGGGACAGAAGATTTCGATCTGGATCAATATCAGTAAGCATATAGATAAGATAATGTCACGATACAATAAGATAAGCAATTTCAGGAACAGATGAAAACTAAATCTGCTGTAAAATATAAAGTTATTATAGCAAAACACAGCAATATAATAATATAACAATACAATAAGAGCTTACAAAGTATTGAGTCTGCTAAAATTAGAGAATAATTATGGCAAAACACAACAATAAATGCAAGTAAACAATAAGAATTGAAACAATTAGAGGTAGAATAAAAGTCACTAGATAGCCATGGAGGATACACAAGTTTGGAGGAGAGAACAAAAAAATCAGTAGAGACTGTCAAGATGAATATATAAAAAAAAAAAATTTGACAAATGATAATTGTAAAGTAAAATAATCTTAAAGATAATATATTTTAATTAGCTTAGTTTTAACCTATAATTAGAATGAACTTAATTAAAAGAACAAAATGAGATCAATAATTGATTTCAATAAATGACATAGATCAATACAATTAAATTTACAATTTAAATGGAATAGGGTAAGATTAGATTTAAGAGTAAAATTTTACAATGAAACTGAGGTAGATGCTTGCATAAGTGCATGGAGACTTGATGGATTATTTAGGAAATTATATGAATGAGAGAACATTAGGTAAATGGTAAGGCAGAGACAGCACCTTAGACAAAGTAAGATTAAGTTAGGTTAGGCTCAGGCACTGAAAGAGTTATTTTAAGTACTGGCATTGGTCGGGTTCAGGTTTTCAGATACACCACAATCACTAAAGAAGGCCAGTAGTTGTTGGTCACATTTTATTTCATATCTTTTTCCTGTACTTTCCTTCTTCGCAAAAATCGTTCCATTCCTAGTGTAGCACTGCTTGATAAACCAGGGTTTTGTTTGCGAATTTGACGCAGCCTGTAGAGGAGGGATCCACGCTGCTTTGTAAGACACTCATTTATATAGAGGTTGGTTTTATACTTAGCAGCTGATTGTATGAGGTCAAACTTCGCAGAGGGATTTGCAAGTTTGATGAGCATTCTCCTGCTGCTACGGGGACTGTTTTTATCGATCCTGATAGCTGATTTGATTTCAACATTGACCTGATATTTGAATTAATTAGGGTGTGGGCTATGTTACAACAATTCTCACCTTGTTGTTCATCAGGTAGATCAGTAGAGCTAATTATCAGGGAGTCATGAAGTTGTTGTTGCTCTTGGTCATCTTCGGAAGCCGCCTGGTGAATCTGAAGGAGATTGATCTGTTTTTCCAGCTTTTGAAGGAGGTCACTTTGAGCTGAGAGGGTTTCCTCAGCCTGAATCTTATGTATTTGATCCATTGCACCATTTGCAACAGTTTGTAAGTTGAGAATTTCTTGGTTGTTGTTCGTCGACGATTCAAGGAGGCGGTCTATGGTATGTTGTTGTCGGGTGACTGTGGTTTGGAGGGCCGAAATAGCTTCAGATTGCATTTGCACAAGGTTGTGCAGTTTCTGAAGCCATGGGTTACTTCTGAGAGGTTTGAAGTTTAGACAGGGAGCCATAGATTGAATGAATTCTACAGCTAGAGATTCGAGGTGAGTTGAAGGGGGGGAGTGAGGAGGGGGAGCAGATGCTGTGTTTACCAACATCGGCGAGGGTTGCAGCGTTGCCAGTGTTCCATTCAGATCTCTAGGAGTAATGGATCCAGAGCGAGAGGCACCCCTACCTTGCTTGTTGTTATGTTTGGGCATGTTTTCAGCGATAGATTCTTGGTAGTGTTTCTAAAGGTAGATACTTGATGAATTATAGTAGGGATGGGCGTATGGGGAACGCTTGGCAGAAGGGTCGTAGATAGGCAGGCGAAAAATGGTTAATTTTGGTTGATTACTGTTAGGGTTCACTGTGAGTTATGGCATATTAAGTCTCCATGCACTTAACTCGCGCTAGGCAGCAGTTAGGCCATGCAACGTTGAGTGGAGACGAAATTAACACGAATTTTCAGCAGCAGTGTCGGAGCCGGTGCCACCCGCCAGCGTTTCCCGCCTTTTCTCATATGATGTGTCATATGATGTGTTGGAGTACTACACAAGATCTAAACAGCCCGCAGATACATGGGGTTCACCACACCTTCATCAGGGCTCTTGTAAACAGACGCCATTTTAAAAAAAAATCGTGGGCCAAACTCCCGGGTGTTATTGGCCTCAGTATTGAGTGAGCAACCAAGCCTGACGCACGCAGCATGAGCTAACAGCACTGCTGTTCAGCTTGTGACCACAGCATCGCCTAAAAATGCCAAATTATACTTGTTCATGCTATTATGTAGCGATGATATTATTACAGAAGACCCCTGACTGTGATAAAACTGACCAGGGTTCTGATAATAGCAGGATTGTGGTGATATTTAGAGCTGTGCGCCATGGAGGGAGGAATAATGCTGTGGGAGGGAGGGTGGTGGCGATGTCTTTTGACTGTGTGTGGCCACCTTTTATTGACTGCACTCAGCATACCAGCTTAGTGGTTCGCTATGGTGAACACAAATGTAGATACTTATATATAATGTGTGTATAGATGGTATAAACAGCAAGAGAAGGTTTGGAGCCGCCATTTTGGTGAGGGCGGTGGCGTCGTGCAGACGACGGTATTGTTTACTGGTTACCACGATGGTCTTTGGGCACCATACCAGTTTACTTGTAGAAGTATGGTGAATAAAACAGGTAGATATTTATATATAATGTGTGTATATAGCGTAATAACACCACACAGTATTGTTGAAGGAGAAATATTAGTGCGTCTGGCCTTGAGGGCGGCCGCCGATCAGCTGACTGTGTGAGTAGCCACATCTTTGTGCCTTTACTCACCATACAAGCTTAGATGTACAGTTATGGTGAACAAAACATGTAGATACTTATATATAACGTCTGTATATAGTGAATTATAGCAAAAACATTATTGTGGGAGGAGAATGTGGGTGAGTCAGATGACTGGAGGGAGGGCGGGAGTGGCTTGCTGGTAAACGGCGGTCACTCCTCGTTACTTTTTGACTCATAATAGCTACTTAGTGGTTCGTTATAGTGAACAAAACATGCAGATACTTATATATAACCTGTGCTTATAATGTAATAACCGACAAAGTATTTGTTCACTGTTTGATGAACATAATTGAATCAACAATATTTTTGAGTACAGCAATGATTCACTCATTTTATTATACAGTATAAATATATCAAACTACACACTATAGAATAATATTACAGCAAAAAAAGTATGAAAAATCAATTAAGAGACATTGAAATAATTCGGTAATTATCTCTTTGTGGCAACTCCGGCCTGACAGCTTGCGAGCAACAGACCGCCTGGGACGCACGCTGAGTTAGCGCCTATAATTTGCCAGACTTCCCCGCCCTATAGCGGGCAATATATGCCACTTATGATTTTTTTATTATTTTTCCCGTGATCAATGAACACAAATTAACAGGTTAGGAAGAAAAAATAATTTATTTTTTTTCAAAATGACATGCGCCTGTGGGGATGACAGGATGTTAAACCCCGAGCATGTTAAGGGTTAATGTAGCCCTGTTGCTTATGCATTGTTAATCGCATGGAAAGAGACGTTGTTGTCTTGCTTATTTACTGAGTTCTTTGGGGCATACAGTCCTCAAGTGGGCATTTGAAGGCATAGACAATGTTGGCCTCCATTAAAGCATTCTGCTTTGTGTCTGGAGAGTTTTTCATGAGTAGGTTGACTGTTTTTTTGGTTTTATAGTAAATCGTCAATTGTATAGTACTCGTACGACTATAGAATGAGTATATTATGAGTATTTATAGTACTCGTATCGACCAACACCTCGACATCCTTACAGATCGACATAGCCACAGCACCGAAACCAGGATCATTAAGAAACTAATAAGATTATATGGAGGACCTATGGCGATTCCACAACCCAGAGATGGCTTCTTGAACCTTCCTGGAAACAACCTCACTGAGGACCAAGTCACTCCTAAATCTGGATATATATATATATATATATATATATATATATATATATATATATATATATATATATATATATATATATATATATGTCGTACCTAGTAGCCAGAATGCACTTTTTGGCCTACTATGCAAGGCCCGATTTGCCTAATAAGCCAAGTTTTCCTGAATTAATATATTTTCTCTATTTTTTTTCTAATGAAATGATATAGCTACCCATTTCATTATGTATGAGGTAAAAAAAAATTTATTGGAGTTAAAATTAACGTAGATATATGACCGAACCTAACCAACCCTACCTAACCTAACCTAACCTATCTTTATAGGTTAAGTTAGGTTAGGTAGCCGAAAAAGTTAGGTTAGGTTAGGTTAGGTAGGTTAGGTAGTCGAAAAACAATTAATTCATGAAAACTTGGCTTATTAGGCAAATTGGGCCTTGAATAGTAGGCTGAGAAGTGCGTTCTGGCTACTAGGTACGGCATATATATATATATATGCGAACAAGCCTGAATGGTCCCCAGGACAATATGCAACTGAAAACTCACACCCCAGAAGTGACTCGAACCCATACTCCCAGGAGCAACGCAACTGGTATGTACAAGACGCGTCTTGTACATACCAGTTGCGTTGCTCCTGGGAGTATGGGTTCGAGTCACTTCTGGGGTGTGAGTTTTCAGTTATATATATATATATATATATATATATATATATATATATATATATATATATATATATATATATATATATATAAACAATGTCATACCTAGTAGCCAGAACACACTTCTCGGCCTACTAAGCAAGGCCCGATTTGCCTAATAGGCTGAGTAATTTTCTTTATTTCCCACAAAAAATTTCCAATTGGTTTATTTCAATTATTATTATGATATTATATTAGGAACGTAAATTATTACCTTAGTTATATTAGTTTAGGTTAGGTTAAGAAAGGTTAAGTTAGGGTAGGTAGGGTTACCTGGTTGATATCTGGTTGATGGGGTTCTGGGAGTTCTACTCCCCAAGCCCAGCCCGAGGCCAGACTTGACTTGTGAGAGTTTGGTCCACCAGGCTGTTGCTTGGAGCGGCCCGCTGGCCCACATACCCACCACAGCCCTGTTGGTCCGGCACTCCTTGAAGGAAACAATCTAGTTTCCTCTTGAAGATGTCCACGGTTGTTCCTGTAATATTTCTGATGCTCGCTGGTAGGACGTTGAATAACTGTGGACCTCTGATGTTCATACAGTGTTCTCTGATTGTGCCCATGGCACCTCTGCTCTTCACTGGTTCTATTCTTCATTTTCTTCCATGTCGTTCACTCCAGTATGTTGTTATTTTACTGTGCAGATTTGGGACCTGTCCCTCCAGTATTTTCCATGTGTATATTATTTGGTATCTCTTTCGTCTTCTTTCTAGTGAGTACATTTGGAGAGCTTTGAGACGATCCCAATAATTTAGGTGCTTTATCTCGTCTATGCGTGCCATATATGTTCTCTGTATTCCTTCAGTTTCAGCAATCTCTCCTGCTCTGAAGGGGAAAGTGAGTACTGAGCAGTACTCAAGACGGGACAACACAAGTGATTTGAAGAGTACAACCACTGTGATGTGATCTCTGGACTTGAAGTTTCTCGTAATCCATCCTATCATTTTTCTGGCTGACGCAATACTTGCTTGGTTATGCTCCCTAAGCGTTAGGTCGTCGGACATCATTATTCCCAAATCCTTGACATGCTGTTTACCTTCAATGGGCAGATTCAATTGTGTTTTGTACCCTGTATTGTGTTTAAGATCCTCATTTTTGCCATATCTGAGTACCTGGAATTTATCACCGTTAAACATCATGTTATTTTCTGCTGCCCAATCGAAAACTTTAATAATATCTGTTTTGTAGTTTATTAATGTCTTCAGCAGAGGTAATTTTCATGCTGATTTTTGTATCATCTGCAAAGGATGACACGAAGCTGTGACTTGTGTTTTTGTCTATGTCTGATATGAGAATAAGGAACAGTAGTGGTGCAAGGACTGTACCTTGGGGTACAGAGCTTTTTAACTGCGCTCAGACTCGATTTTACTTGATTGACTGTTACTCTTTGTGTTCTGTTCGACAGGAAATTGAGTATCCAGCATCCTACTTTACCTGTTATACCCATTTACCTCATTTTGTGTGCAATCACTCCATGGTCACATTTGTCAAAATCTTTGCAAAATCTGTGTATACGACATCTGCATTATGTTTTTCCTCTAATGCCTCGGTAATTTTGTCATAGTGGTCAAGTAGCTGTGAGAGGCATGATCTTCCTGCTCTAAATCCATGTTGGCCTGGATTGTGGAGGTCATTGGTTCCCATGAATCTAGTGACCTGACTCCTGATCACTCTCTCAAATACTTTTATTGTGTGGGACGTTAGTGCAACTGGTCTATAATTCTTTGCCAAAGCTTTGCTACCACCCTTGTGTAGAGGGGCAATGTATGCTGCTTTAAGCGCATTTGGTATCTCCCCCGTGTCCAAGCTCTCCCTCCACACTATACTGAGTGCCTGTGCTACTAGCACTTTGCATTTCTTTATAAATATTGAATTCCATGAGTCTGGACCCGGGGCTGAGTGCATGGGCATATTGTCAATTTCTCTTTCAAAATCTGCCACGCTCGTGCTGATATCAGTTATATTTACAGGTGTTTGAGTATCATTCATAAAGAACTTGTCCGAATCTTCCACTTTCATGCTGAGTACCGGAGTGCTAAACATGTCCTCATACTGCTTTTTTAGGATTTCACTAATTTCTTTGTCATCCTCAGTGTATGAACCTTCACTAATACGAATAGGTCCAATACTGGCAGTGGTTTTCGCTTTTGATTTAGCATATGTGAAGAAATATTTTTGTTTTTTCTTTATTTCTTGAATTGCTTTCTGTTCTAGTTGCCTTTCTTCAGTCTGATTGGAATGCTTCAGTCTCTGTTCGATTTCTTCAATCTCCCTGTTTAAATTATTTCTTCTTTGTATGGAGAGTCGTGTCTGCTTAAGCATTTCCGTTAATTTCTTCCTCCTTTTGTAATGTCGTCTGCGTTTTCTTTCTACATTGGACCTCTTTCTGGCTTTCCTCAAAGGAACATGTTTCAGACAGACTTCATACGCTTCAAAAGTCAGTTTTTCTATTCCTTGTATAGGATTTTTATTTCTTAGAACATTTTCCCATTGAATGTTTGTAAGTTCCCTGTTTATTTTCTCCCAGTCAATCCTTTTATTATTAAAATTGAATTTATAGAATAGCCCTTCTCGCTTGTTGTTTCTTTTGGGCCTACTACCGTTATTAATGTTAGTTTGCACTTCAATGAGCTTGTGGTTCGAGTACGTAGTGTCTGAGACAGTAATGTCTCTGATTAGCTCCTCATTGTTCGTGAATATCAGGTTGGTTAGGTTCGGTCATATATCTACATTTGTTTTAACTCAAATTAAAAATTATTAAATTACAAATAAGGAAATGGATAGTTTTATCATTTCATAAGAATTTTTTTTAGAAAAATATATAAATTTAGGAAAACTTGGCTTATTAGGCAAATCGCCTCTTGCATAGTAGGCCAAGTATTGCATTCTTGCTACTAGGTACAATATATATATATATGTCGTACCTAGTAGCCAGAATGCACTTCTCAGCCTACTATGCAAGGCCCGATTTGCCTAATAAGCCAAGTTTTCATGAATTAATATATTTTCTCAATTTTTTTTCTTATGAAATGATAAAGCTACCCATTTCATTATGTATGAGGTCAATTTTTTTTTATTGGAGTTAAAATTAATGTAGATATATGACCGAACCTAACCAACCCTACCTAACCTAACCTAACCTAACCTATCTTTATAGGTTAGGTTAGGTTAGGTAGCCGAAAAAGTTAGGTTAGGTTAGGTAGGTTAGGTAGTCGAAAAACAATTAATTCATGAAAACTTGGCTTATTAGGCAAATCGGGCCTTGCATAGTAGGCCGAGAAGTGCGTTCTGGCTACTAGGTACGACATATATATATATATATATATATATATATATATATATATATATATATATATATATATATATATATATATATATATATATATATATATATATGTCGTACCTAGTAGCCAGAACGCACTTCTCGGCCTACTATGCAAGGCCCGATTTGCCTAATAAGCCAAGTTTTCATGAATTAATTGTTTTTCGACTACCTAACCTACCTAACCTAACCTAACTTTTTCGGCTACCTAACCTAACCTAACCTATAAAGATAGGTTAGGTTAGGTTAGGTTAGGTAGGGTTGGTTAGGTTCGGTCATATATCTACATTAATTTTAACTCCAATAAAAAAAAATTGACCTCATACTTAATGAAATGGGTAGCTTTATCATTTCATAAGAAAAAAATTAGAGAAAATATATTAATTCAGGAAAACTTGGCTTACTAGGCAAATCGGTTCTTGCATAGTAGGCTGAGAAGTGCGTTCTGGCTACTAGGTACGACATATATATATATATATATATATATATATATATATATATATATATATATATATATATATATATATATATATATATATAACTTTTTAGACACTCAACCCACCAGGAGACTCGAACACTGGCCAACAAGGTGGCAGTTGCATGCTGTATCCACTACGCTATACTTCAAAGCCATTAAGAGAGGTAGGAATTCTGGGGTATTTAACCAACCAGAAATTCCAATCCTCTCCCAGGCGATGAGATAGTGTGGGACCTCGGATGCTCTTTCATCGGTTCCTGTTATATGGGAAAACTCAGTGCCAAATGCTTAATGCACAGACTACCCTATTCCAGTAGCTGAAGTTTATAACTTTTTAGACACTCAACCCACCAGGAGACTCGAACACTGGCCAACAAGGTGGCAGTTGCATGCTGTATCCACTACGCTATACTTCAAAGCCATTAAGAGAGGTAGGAATTCTGGGGTATTTAACCAACCAGAAATTCCAATCCTCTCCCAGGCGATGAGATAGTGTGGGACCTCGGATGCTCTTTCATCGGTTCCTGTTATATGGGAAAACTCAGTGCCAAATGCTTAATGCACAGACTACCCTATTCCAGTAGCTGAAGTTTATAACTTTTTAGACACTCAACCCACCAGGAGACTCGAACACTGGCCAACAAGGTGGCAGTTGCATGCTGTATCCACTACGCTATACTTCAAAGCCATTAAGAGAGGTAGGAATTCTGGGGTATTTAACCAACCAGAAATTCCAATCCTCTCCCAGGCGATGAGATAGTGTGGGACCTCGGATGCTCTTTCATCGGTTCCTGTTATATGGGAAAACTCAGTGCCAAATGCTTAATGCACAGACTACCCTATTCCAGTAGCTGAAGTTTATAACTTTTTAGACACTCAACCCACCAGGAGACTCGAACACTGGCCAACAAGGTGGCAGTTGCATGCTGTATCCACTACGCTATACTTCAAAGCCATTAAGAGAGGTAGGAATTCTGGGGTATTTAACCAACCAGAAATTCCAATCCTCTCCCAGGCGATGAGATAGTGTGGGACCTCGGATGCTCTTTCATCGGTTCCTGTTATATGGGAAAACTCAGTGCCAAATGCTTAATGCACAGACTACCCTATTCCAGTAGCTGAAGTTTATAACTTTTTAGACACTCAACCCACCAGGAGACTCGAACACTGGCCAACAAGGTGGCAGTTGCATGCTGTATCCACTACGCTATACTTCAAAGCCATTAAGAGAGGTAGGAATTCTGGGGTATTTAACCAACCAGAAATTCCAATCCTCTCCCAGGCGATGAGATAGTGTGGGACCTCGGATGCTCTTTCATCGGTTCCTGTTATATGGGAAAACTCAGTGCCAAATGCTTAATGCACAGACTACCCTATTCCAGTAGCTGAAGTTTATAACTTTTTAGACACTCAACCCACCAGCATTAAGCATTTGGCACTGAGTTTTCCCATATAACAGGAACCGATGAAAGAGCATCCGAGGTCCCACACTATCTCATCGCCTGGGAGAGGATTGGAATTTCTGGTTGGTTAAATACCCCAGAATTCCTACCTCTCTTAATGGCTTTGAAGTATAGCGTAGTGGATACAGCATGCAACTGCCACCTTGTTGGCCAGTGTTCGAGTCTCCTGGTGGGTTGAGTGTCTAAAAAGTTATAAACTTCAGCTACTGGAATAGGGTAGTCTGTGCATTAAGCATTTGGCACTGAGTTTTCCCATATAACAGGAACCGATGAAAGAGCATCCGAGGTCCCACACTATCTCATCGCCTGGGAGAGGATTGGAATTTCTGGTTGGTTAAATACCCCAGAATTCCTACCTCTCTTAATGGCTTTGAAGTATAGCGTAGTGGATACAGCATGCAACTGCCACCTTGTTGGCCAGTGTTCGAGTCTCCTGGTGGGTTGAGTGTCTAAAAAGTTATAAACTTCAGCTACTGGAATAGGGTAGTCTGTGCATTAAGCATTTGGCACTGAGTTTTCCCATATAACAGGAACCGATGAAAGAGCATCCGAGGTCCCACACTATCTCATCGCCTGGGAGAGGATTGGAATTTCTGGTTGGTTAAATACCCCAGAATTCCTACCTCTCTTAATGGCTTTGAAGTATAGCGTAGTGGATACAGCATGCAACTGCCACCTTGTTGGCCAGTGTTCGAGTCTCCTGGTGGGTTGAGTGTCTAAAAAGTTATAAACTTCAGCTACTGGAATAGGGTAGTCTGTGCATTATATATATATATATATATATATATATATATGTATATATATATATATATATATATATATATATATATATATATATATATATATATATATATATATATTTTATTAATTAGTATAATTTTATTAATTAATTATTATTAATTTATTAATTATTGATATTATATATATATATATATATATATATATAATATCAGTCATCAAGAAAATAGAAAGCAACACAGTAGGGGCAATCAGAGTCATCACCAGTGAGGACTCAGTTGCCACCAGGAATGCTAATATAACACAAGCCCTGAGAGAATAACACCCACCCAGAGTTGCACGTGACGACAGTGTTCCACCAGTTGGTGACACCAGAGCAGAACGTGTGTGTGGTCGAATCCGTGGTGCATAAAGCAGCTTTATCCTTCCCACCAGGATCAGCAGGCAGGTTCACAAGACTAAGACCCAACCTTATCAAACAAATGCTTAACCCTGCACTGGGAGACATTGCACAGGACCTTTTGATAGAACTAACTAGATTCTCCAACACATGTCTAGCTGGCAACATACCATAGATCATACGGCCTCAATTTTTTGGCACTACCCTCTGTGCCCTGAGGGAAAAGTAAGGAGGAATCAGACTGATAGCTGTGGGCAATTCACTCCAGTGCCTCGTCACTATGGCTACTGCTAGAACAGTTAGCAAGGCGGTAGCAGACATGCTGAAGCCAAAACAGCTTGGGGGTTTGGCATTCCCCAATGGTGTGAAGTAGCAGATCATGCAGTTAGAGCCTACATTGCCAACATTACAAAAGAAAGAGCCCTTATTGAATTGGATTTCAAAAATGCTTTCAATCTGGTAAGAAGGGATGCACTACTCAGTGTGGTTCGTCACCTTTTTCCTTCCCTCTACCCATTTGTAAACTCATGTTACAGCAGGAATCTAACTCTGATATTCGGGAAACATGAAACTGAATCACAAGAAGGTGTCCAACAGGGTGACTCCCTTACTCCTTTTCTTTTCTGCCTAGTTATCAAGGAAGTCACTGATAACCTGTCCAGTGAGCTCAACATTTGGTTGAGCAAGGAGCAAGTCTAGACCTCACCCTGAACTCTTCCAAGTGCAAAATAACCTCCACCAACCAGCACATGATAGAGCAAATAAAGGTTGTTTTGCCTGATATCCATATAACCAACTCTAAGGACAGCACACTCCTAGGAGCTCCTCTTGGAGGGAACGCTATCAACAAGGTCCTTGGTAAGAAGATCACTGACCTGAAGAGGATGGATGAGAGGATTGAAGACATTGATGCTCATGATGCACTTTCTTCTTCGCAATACGTGCAGTTTGCACGAAGGTATATTCTCCCGATGACTGCACGAGTGGTAATGTAGAAAGATGCAAATATGACAATGCACAACAACGCATCAATGGTCACGACGTGCCCAAGTCAAGAAGATAATTACGCCGTCAAGGTGGGCAAGAATAAAGGCAAAATAAACAAGAGGAAAGGAACAAAGGACGGGAATAAAGAAAACAGGAAGGGGAACGCAAAGTGTTGCCGCAGTAAAGAAAGTGAGAAACAGAGGCAAGAAACGAAGGGTGAGGGGAACAGGGTGTGGAGGAGGCAAGTGCGAATGTGTAGAAGGGTAGAGGAAATCAATACGAGACAGGCGAGGTTAGGACAGGGCAAAGTACGTAGATGGCATCCGGAGCCTCACGACTGGGACGCTAACGCATCAGACCATTCAGAAACGCCAGCATGACAATGGAAGGAAGACTTAGGAAGGGTGCTAGGACAAGTCATGGGAGAACGCAATGTAAGAGGTCCATCAGGCAAGGTGGCAGGGCACTTATAAATCGGGACAATGGAGGATTGCTTCCACTTAGTACCGTGGGCAAAGATGTGTGGCAAGGTAGTCTGGGAAGAGAGACACGGAAGGCTCACCAAAGAGTTCTGAAGGATGTTGTCCAGCATCGATTCAAACGCATTGGAGATAGCAGAGGCAGCTGCTGGAGGATGGATGTCAACCGTAGAAGAAGCGGAAGAGAGGAGTGACCGGTCAGCCTCAGGAACGGGAAGGACGGACTGCAGAAAAAATTTAGTGATGAGATGGAACAGCACAGTCTTGAGTACATCAACAATGCGAGCGACAATAGCATCAACAAGATCGGGACTCCTGAGTTGAACGGCAGGTGGGAGAAAGGAAGCCTCAAGGGGTGAGAGGAACATCAGTGACAAACGGGGCAGGCACAGGCAAAGGCAGCGGTGGAGGGGGAAGCGGTGGGTGACAAGGAACCGGGGCAGGATGAGGCAAAGCATGACTGGATGGCAGAGTGATGACGGGAAGACCCTTAGTGAGCACTGCAAGGTAGGAGGGACACTGCTTGAAAGTAATGGCATGATCACCACCACAGTTGGGGCAACAGAGCTTGTCAGACTCACAGTCACGAGTGAAATGGGAACCAGAGCATTTGCCACAATGGATGTCATTGGTGCAGCCATGGGAGGTATGGTGAAAACCCTCACAGCGATAGCACTAAGTGGGACTGCGAACGTACACCTCCAATTTATGAAGGAAGCCATTAATCCAAACCTGATCAAGGGAGTGGAAGTCAGGAAAAGTAAGGAGGGTAGTGCCTGTATCACACAGGTTGCCATCAATTCTACTCATAAATTTCTTGACACCAAAGATCGGAATGTCAGCATCCTGCAGTTGCGCCTTGATATCGTCTGCACTAACATCAACAACATGCCAGACCACAAATCATACCAAATGGTCACCCAGAGGCGTATAACAATGGCCCTTGTAACCACAGATATCAGTAATGTCCGAAAGCATCAAGTCCCCGAAGGAAGCATGGTCCATGACAATTAAGTTCCTGCGTTTATTCGGTCTGAAATCGTGCACCTGGATCTTAAAGAATTCGGGAACAGCTTGATAGAAAAGACTGCGTGCCCTACTACTACCCAAAACACTCCGATCAGCGGGCGTATTGGCATCAAAGGCGATGATGAATGTACATAGGCCAGGAGAACTCGTCCGACCTGGAGGGAGTGGAGGGCGTGGAGACAGAGGTTGCAGGGGGTCACAAAGCACCGCAGGATGCAGGCAACGTTTTGCCTCCAATCTGTTAGTCTTACTATGATGTTTACTGTCCAGAAAAACACCCTCGGGATCCCCCTCCAAGATCAGGAGAACATCATGACCGGAATGCATGCCAAGGGACAATGGGTCAGGTCATCTTGAGGTTATCTTGAGATGATTTTGGGGCTTTTTAGTGTAGACCGGACCGCGGCCCGGTCCTTGACCAGGCCTCCACCCCCAGGAAGCAGCCCGTGACAGCTGACTAACACCCAGGTACCTATTTTACTGCTAGGTAACAGGGGCATTGGGTGAAAGAAACTCTGCCCAATGTTTCTCGCCGGCGCCTGGGATCGAACCCAGGACCACAGGATCACAACTCCAGCGTGCTGTCCGTTCGGCCGACCGGTCCTGAAAACCCCTCAAAGGGATCGAAAATGTCCACGGGAGAAATGCTGCGTGCACCACCATCCATCGCCATTGTCGGCTGGCAACCTCATGATGCACTTTACCTCATCACCAGATACTTGCTCCTCCCCAGGCTAACCTACTTTCTTAGATGTTTGCCATATTTCTATAATATTACATTAGAAGAGTACAACAGCCTGCTGAAATCGATGCTAGGAAAAAGCCCTCAACCTTTCAGCAACTCACAATGGAAATAAGCCTCCTTTCCTGTCAGACTTGGGGTCCTCGGTGTTCGCACAGCAACACAAATTGCTGTACCAGTGTTCCTGTTCTCTTCAGTGACATCTGACAACCTGGTGAAGAAAATCCTACCTGAGTACCTAGGTCATGATCCCGTCCCCTCGTCCTCCTAACTATTCCCTCCCTCTGCCGTCCCCTTGTCCTCCCCACCATCCCCCACTCCACCGTCCCGTCGTCATCCCCACCAAATTTATTTTTGAGAATAAAGTATGCAATGCGTTATAATCTGGAAGAAAATATGAAGGTTGATGCAATTGAAAAACCTGACTTTAGAAGAGGACATTATGGCAACCTTAGAATTTTTTTTAGTGAGTATAATTGGACAGATTTGTTGCTAGGCAAGGAAGTGAATGAGATGTATGTCAAGTTTTGTGAAATATATGATAAAGGCACAAAAAAATTTATACCAAAACAGAGATGCAGAAGTAGGAAAAAGGATTGGTTCAACAGAAATTGCGAGAAGGCCAGAGACCAAAAGACACAAAAATGGAATCAATACAGGAAGAGGCCAAACCCCCAAACATACCAGCGATACAAAGATGCGAGAAACAACTACACAGCAGTGATTATAGAGGCAGAAAGAAATTTTGAAAAAGGGATTGCAGACAAATGTAAAACAGAACCAGGTCTATTCTATAAATTCATAAACAACAAATTGCAGGAAAAGGATAATATCCAGAGGTTGAAAATGGGAAACAGATTCACGGAAAATAAAAAGGAAATGTGTGAAACATTAAACGAAAAGTTCCAAAGTGTGTTTGTACAAAATAAAATCTTCAGGGAACCAGATCCAATAAGAATCCCAGGGAACAACATAGAGCACATAGAGGTGTCTAGAGACGAAGTGGAAAAAGTGCTCAAGGAGCTAAATAAGAACAAAGCAGTTGGTCCAGATGGAGTTTCACCATGGGTTCTGAGAAAATGTGCACCTGAGCTCAGCATTCCACTTCAACTGATTTTTCAGGAATCCCTGTTTACAGGAGTTGTAGCTGATGTGTGGAAAAAGGCTAACATAGTTCCAATCTACAAAAGTGGAAGCAGGGAAGACCCCCTTAATTATAGACCGGTATCATTGACAAGTGTAATAGTAAAAATATTGGAAAAAATAATTAAAACTAAATGGGTAGAACACCTGGAGAGAAATGATATAATATCAGACAGTATGGTTTTCGATCTGGAAGATCCTGTGTATCGAATTTACTCAGTTTCTATGATTGAGCAACAGAGATATTACAGGAAAGAGATGGTTGGGTTGACTGCATCTATATGGACCTAAGAAAGGCTTTCGACAGAGTTCCACATAAGAGGTTGTTCTGGAAACTGGAAAATATTGGAGGGGGTGACAGGCAAGCTTCTAACATGGATGAAAATTTTTCTGACTGATAGAAAAATGATGGCAGTGATCAGAGGCAATGTATTGGACTGGAGAAATGTCACAAGTGGAGTACCACAGGGTTCAGTTCTTGCACCAGTGATGTTTATTGTCTACATAAATGATCTACCAGTTGGTATACAGAATTATATGAACATGTTTGCTGATGATGCTAAGATAATAGGAAAGATAAGAAACTTAGATGACTGTCATGCTCTTCAAGATGACCTGGACAAAATAAGTATATGGAGCACAACTTGGCAAATGGAATTTAATCTTGGCAAGTGGAATTTAATGTTAATAAATGCCATGTTATGGAATATGGAATAGGAGAACATAAACACCACACAACCTATATATTATGTGAGAAATCTTTAAAGAATTCTGATAAAGAAAGAGATCTAGGGGTGGTTCTATATAGAAAACTATCACCTGAGGACCACATAAAGAATATTGTGCAAGCAGCCTATGCCACGCTTTCTAACTTCAGAATTGCTTTTAAATACATGGATGGCGATATACTAAAGAAATTGTTCACAACTTTTGTTAGGCCAAAGCTAGAATATGCAGCGGTTGTGTGGTGCCCATATCTTAAGAAGCACATCAACAAACTGGAAAAGGTGCAAAGACATGCTACTAAATGGCTCCCAGAACTGAACAGCAAGAGCTACGAGGAGAGGTTAGAGGCATTAAATATGTCAAAACTAGAAGACAGAAGAAAGAGGTGATATGATCACTACATACAAAATAGTAACAGGAATTGATAAAATCGATAGGGAAGATTTCCTGAGACCTGGAACTTTAAGAACAAGAGGTCATAGATATAAACTAGCTAAACACAGATGCCGAAGAAATATAAGAAAATTCACCTTCGCAAACAGAGTGGTAGACTGTTGGAACAAGTTAGGTGAGAAGGTGGTGGAGGCCAAGACCGTCAGTAGTTTCAAAGCGTTATATGACAAAGAGTGCTGGGAAGATGGGACACCACGAGCGTAGCTCTCATCCTGTAACTACACTTAAGTAATTACACTTAGGTAATTACCATCTCCCCCTCCCCCATCCCATTGTCATCCCCACCATCTCCCCCTCCCCCATCCCATTGTCCTCCCAATTCCCCTGTCCCCATGTCCTCCCCACTATTTTTCTTTCCCCTCCCCCCCCCCCCCCCGGCGTCCTTTTGTCTCCACCATCCCAACTCCCCGGTCCCCTCGTCCTCCCCACCATTACCCCCCCTCCCCTGTCCCCTAGTCCTCCCCATCATCCCCCGCTTCCGTCCCCTCATCCTCCCCTCCATTCCCCACCCCCTTGTCCAATGCATTCCCAAATGATCTGATGTTGCCGTCACTGAAAAATAAGAACAGTTAAAAGAAACGAAATGAAAAAAAGTAAAAAAAAATATAAAAAAAAAAAAAATAAACTTTTCTCATGAAATGAACGGTATGGTAAACAACACAGCTCAATTCCAATGCAATGTCACACACAAAATAATTAAATCAAAACGAAAATAAATCAAAACCTATGGAAGTTCCATTTATCAATGAAATCGGAAACATTGAAATGAAATCGTAACATATTTAGTATAGCGTGTGTTGCTCTTACGTGCAACAGATGGCACTGTCTTTCAGCAAAAGCATGTTTAATGGGGAAAGCCCCTACAACTCCCTGGAGCTATCCAGGCTCATAGTTATAGTCCTAACTTTTGGCATCAGTCGATGTGGGTGGAGTTCTAGGCCTACCGGGGACCACGGCCAGAACTTGGCCCCCCTCAGAGAGGAGCTATGACCCATAGAAATGAACATGTGATTTTGGAGCATTCTATATCTGCCATCGACCGGGACAGGTACCCAGAAAGGTAAGCACCTCAAAACAAACCTCTATTCTGGTGAAAAAAAGAAAATAATCAATCAAACAAGTGGACAGAACTCCCCCAGATAAAAATGAGCTAATGAGCATCACATCACACGAGCTGTGCTGCATGTCTGCGCAGCTCCCCCCTTTCCTGGGAGGGGAAAGGAGGCGCCCCAGATCCCTGCGCTGGCTATCCACACTGCAGTTCCTCGGCTGATAAGATACGGCTTGGTGGTTGTGGCTCCAGCTCCAGATACTTATTGTGCTGTGCCTGGGTTCAGTACTTCTCTTAGGTGGTGTGCAAGCTGGGAGTATTATTCCTAGGTATGTGGACTGCATGGGCTTAGGGCTTCCTTCCCTAAGTGCCCTGTAATTACCGCCTGAGGGGCTTGGGTTTCCCTTCCACAAGTTACCTTGGGTCTACCTCTGTTGGCCTTTTGCTGCTTGGCGATTGATCACCCCAAGTGTTTTGGGGGGGTTTCCTCCCTACTTTGCCTTGGAGTAAGTGGTAGGTTTTTGCACTGGTAGTGGTGCAGGGTACTGCGTAGCTAGTTTTCACCTATAACAGCGACCGGCTCTGTTCCCTCTAGGTACGCTGTCCTCTTGCGAGGTTTTTCTTTTCTGTTTGTTTTTGCCTTGTCTCAGGGCGACGCTCATTGTTTTTGCCTCCATCATGCTGCCTATTGGGAGGGTGACACATTCAATCCTGAATCCTGCGAGCTTTGTTGCTTGTATATGACTCAGTTCGCCCAACCTGATGATGATATTATTCGGGTGCAGGCAGCGCGCACATTGCTAGATAGGTTTAGGTTGGTTGCTTCCCCGGATACCCTGAGGCAGTCCATTTTTGTTTATAGGGGCCTGGGCTTGGGAGTGTTGGTCGCTTTGGCCTTGGTTCCGTCCACACCCCCTTGTTCTTCCCCTGCTTTGGTTCATTTAGAGGCAGGGTTTAGAGGTTTCTGAGACTTGGGCAGTTTTGGGGGTTGCCCCTTCCAGGGTGGCTGCAAAGGCATTCGAATCGATTCCTCCAGCCATAGCCCCAGCCTGACATGGAGGTTTCTGGGGTTGGGGGGGGCTGACTTGGGGGCCTTGGGCTCTGTTGGACCCCGCCTGGGTTTTCCGACCCTCCGAGTGGGGCTTGCTGTTACAAGGAGTGAGGTTTTCCTTTCCTCCCCGTCTGCGTACGACTTAGATTTGGGTTCGGCTCCTCCCCGGGTTTGGTTCCGTGTCCCTGCGAGTCCTTTGATTCCATCCTTCTGGAGGTTTTCGGCTTCCCGCGCCTCTCCAGCTGAGGTGCGGGCGGCCATTGCAGCTTTCCTCTTGCAGCCCGGACTATGCCTCGATAATGGATCTGTCTTCCTTCAGATTTGGGTCTTCGTCTCCATACTAGGTTCGTTATGAGGTTCTGGAGTTGTCCTGGCTAGCAGACTGCCCTATGTTTTTGCTGGATGCTTGGGACACCTTCTGTCATCCAAACAAGCTTGAGTGGCGTGCTGTGGACTGTGATCCAGGTTTACCTAGAGGGCGACTTTGCACACCTTAATAAATGCCTTCTCATTCCAGCTCTTCTGCGGGATGTTGGTGAGGTTCAGCTTCATGTGCAAGTCCCCTCCTTGTTGGCGGCGCTCATGGCTGAGGACTTGTGCGCACGGGGCTCGTTGGCTTCAGTCCTACATTTTTTTATCTCCTTGAGTTTCTTCGGATTGGCTTACGGAAGATGTAGAGGTGTTTGGGGCCATTCCTGAGTCTAGTGCCTTGGCCTCGGTTGCTCGTGCATCTCTGCACTTTTGAAGCTGTTTGTGCCTATCCTGCGGGATGTGCTGTTGCGGTTTTTTGCTGTGCACCTCGCATGTCGGCAGGTGGTGCTCGCTTCCTCCTTGGAATCCGCTTGGGCCCCTGGCTCTTAGATTGTCTTCTCCCTTTTGCCCTTTGTTGTTTGCTTCTTCTGCGGTCGAATAGTATATGCAGACAGCTTCTTTCAGCTGCCGCCCGATGTCTGACCTATTGATTCTCCCGGGGTCCCGGGAGGCTTTGTGCCAAGGCCAGCTGTTCCGCCTGTCGAGGTGGACCACAGGTGCCAGTTTCAGAGCTGGTGCAGCCTTTGTCCCGGCTGCACCTGGTTGGCGCGGTGCTCACTCTGTGCACAGGTTGGGTTCTCGTAAGAGGCATCAGTCTTTTTGCAGTTCGCCCCATTGATGGGGCTATGGGGGGGAGACTTGCTCTGTTCGCTCACACCTGGTCCCACGATTCATGGGCTTTTTGGGTCATTTCTCACAGCCTTTGGTGGCATTGGGTTGTTCCTCCTCCTGTGGGGCTAGCAGGGCAGGCCTCTTTTCCTGCGCTCTGTCGGGTCGTCTTGGAGTGGGTGCACTTAAGCGTGGTCAAAGAAACGATGTCTCTCAGGTGTGCCTGTTTCTAGCCTGTTTCCAGTTCCAAAACGGGACTGTGCGAACCTGTGGTTCATTCTGGACTTGTCTCGTCTGAACCCCTGGGTTTTTTTGCCCCTCCTTTCAGATGACCTCCTGTCCCAGGTCCAGCTTCTATTAGAGCAGGATGCTTGGATGGTATCCCTGAACCTCATGGACATGTTTTGGCACGTTTCAATTTGTCTGGGGTTCAGGGACTGGCTCGGTTTTGTTGTGGGGCATCAGAGTTACCTCTTTCGTTGTCTCTCGTTCGGGTTGAACCTGGCACCTCGCGTGTTCACACGCCTTACTTGGGTCGTGGTGGCCTGTCTGCATCTGTTAGGTGTTCGGGTGTTGACTTACCTTGATGACTGGCTGGTTTGGGCTCCCAGTTGGTCCATGTGTCTGCTCTCCAAGGGTTTGGTGATTTCCCAGCTTGATTTCCCGAATTCGGCTGGGTTCGGGTTCCTGGTGAACTGGCAGAAGTCCCATCTGGTTCCCTCCCATGTTCTGACCTGGCTGGGTCTTGTGTGGGACTCTCGAACTGCTTCCTTGTCTCTTCCTCTGGAGTCTCTCCTTCGGCTGTGGTCCCTCATGTGCTTGTTTCTGGGGGGCTCCCGGGTCACCCCAGCAGTTGCTTGAGGGGTCTGTGCAAGAGCCTGAACTTTGCGATGATGGTCTACCCGCCGGGGTCGAGTTTGGCTTCGTTGGCTGTTCTGGTTCCTTCAGGGACATCCCTTCCGCTTCTCTTGCGAATGCTGGGTTCGACCCCCAGGGGCATTATGTTGGCTACTGCATTGCCGGCTTCCTCTTCAGGTTTTTTTTGGTTCAGTGCCTTAGCGCCTACCTGAGCCCTCGTTTGATGCATTCACAGATACGTCGTCTCTTGGCTGGGGCTTTGTGATCAGTGCTCATCAGGCCGGCCAGGGGCGGTGGGGTCCATCCTTCCGTCGGGCCCACAGCACGGTGCTGGAATTCACAGCAGTGTGGTTTGTGCTCTGGAGGGTTTGGGTCACCTCGGGTTGATAGCAATGAATACATGGTGAAATTGCATGTCTTAGGCACATATGTTAGGGAAGTGGGTAGCACAAGATATGGTGCAAGTTTGAAGCACTAGGTAGGAAACTATGAGGATGAAATTAGGTTTTACTTTTGAACAAGGCATAAGTTGGACAGGTTTCTATGAAACACTAATGCAAATTCCTGGTATGAAATTGAAAGCAGATCTCATATACAGCAATCAACATTTACAGAACAAATTAGGAGACATGAAAGAATACATATTGTTCCACCATGCATTTACCGGATGTTGTTCCACCTCTGCTCCATTTAGAAAAGAGAAAAAGTATGTTTGAAAACTGCTTTCTATGGACAGTGTGCTTCGTAAACAAATGAATATCTTCAATTCTGCCCCATCTTCATCAGATTCAGTTGCAGCAGTGGGAGAAATGTTCTTTCTAGCTATGTGTGGCATAAAAGGACAATCTAATCTTGACACAGCAAAATATCACGTTCATCTGAAGACTGGCCAAGCAAAAAGTGCGTATCGGTACTCCTGCCTACCACAGGTAATTACTTAAGTGTAGTTACAGAATGAGAGCTACGCTTGTGGTGTTCCATCTTCCCAGCACTCTTTATCATATAACGCTTTGAAATTACTGACAGTTTTGGCCACCACCATCTTCTCACCTAACTTGTTCCGTCTACCAACAGGTGCAGCACATCAGGTACTCCCTCCCTCCACAGGTGCAGCACATCAGGTACTCCCTCCCTCCACAGGTGCAGCACATCAGGTACTCCCTCCCTCCACAGGTGCAGCACATCAGGTACTCCCTCCCTCCACAGGTGCAGCACATCAGCATTTATTACATGTGTATTTACAAGTGCAATAGTGGAGGTATGTGGATCGACTGCCTGAAGACTTGGGTTGGAAGGTACACAGTAACAGTTCCTCCCTATAAACTATAACCAGCCATTCCAGAAAATCTAATCAAATTGGTTTTGTGCAACTGCAAGACATCACACGAAAGAAATTATGAATGCACAAAGAGTGGGCTTGAGTGCTCTGCAATGTGTGGGCAGTGTTCAGTTTATGGTGTAGTAATAGTCCATTGGCGGTTGAGGAATGTGATTATTATGACACTGACGAGTCAACTTGTACTGTTCGCCCCCAAAAAGCAGAGACATTGTTGTCACTAGCGAATTAAATTCACCACCTACACAATGTAAACAACCCAAGTAAATGTGTAAGAGCATCAATACAGATCGTATTAATTGAGGTAAATATATTTTTGCAAACTTTTCATGAGTAGAAGTTGTTATGCATGTTTTATTCTACTTCTTAGCACTCTTATTATACATAAATAAAATTTAAATGTATATGATTTCTGTAGTATTTTCTGGGGGAGCCCCTTCGGCTCCATGGAACTTACTAGGCTGATATGCTAATGTCAGACTTTGGCATCAGTCATGTGTATGGAGTTTTGTGGGCCAACCGGGGACCACGAGCCAGAACCTGACCCCCTCAAAGAGGCATGGGGAGCAATGGCCTATAGACACCCCTGGGTGGTTGGAAGCATTCTATATCTGCAATCGACCGGGTCAGGACCCCAGAAAGGTAAGCATCCCAAAACAAACCCCTATTCTGGTGAAAATATTGCTACCAAAAGCCGAACAAGTGGATAGAACTCCCCTAAAAGAAACAAGCAAACGAGCATGATGTCACACGTCGCCCCCGCCACTGTGGTTGGAAGCATTCTATGTCTGCCCAGAACTGTATCTCACCCAGAAAATGGCGTTTTCGGTGTGGTTTTCTGGGTGGAGCCCCTTTGGCTCCCTGGAGCTTATCCAGGCTGATATGCTGATGTCAGACTTTGGCATCAATCATGTGTATGGAGTTCTATGGGCCTATCGGAGACCACAAGCCAGAACCTGGCCCCCCTCAGTGAGGCAAGGGGATTAATGGCCTATAGACACCCCCGTGTGGTTAGAAGCATTCTATGTCTGCCATCGACCAGTTTAGGCACCCAGAAAGGTAAGCTTCCCAAAACAATCCCCTATTCTGGTGAAAATTGCTACCACAAGCTGAACAAGTGGATAGAACTCCCCTAAAAGAAACGAGCAAACGATCATGACATCACACGTCGCCGCGCCGCTGTCTGCGCAGCTCCCCCCTTCCCGGGAGGGGGAAGGGAGAAACCCCAGACCTACCGCGCCAGCTATCCACCATCAGTTCTTTGGCTGATGCTACAGGCTGAGGTCGTGTGCTCCAGCTCCGGTGGTTGTTTCAGCACTGTACCTAGTGTGTGGTGACTGTCTTCTAGGTGGTGCGTGAGCCGGGAGTGATTCTCCAGTACTCAGGCTGCATATGTCTAGGGTTTCCTTCCCTAGGTGCCTTGTAAGTACTGCCCTTGGGGCTTGGGGCTACCTTTCACAAGTTCCTTGGGTTCAGCCCCTGCTAGGCCATTTACGGCTTGGTTTTCGGCCGCCCTTTTTTTGCTCGGGTGTTCTGTCCCCCTTGTTCGCCTTAGGGTAAGGGGCAGTTTGCACTGGTGTTTTGCAGGGTACTGTGCAGCTTGTTTTCACCTATCATGGCGGCTGGCTCTGTTCCGCCTGGGTATGCTGTCCTCTTGTGGGGTTTTCTTTTCTTTTTGTTTGTCTGCCTGGTAAGGAGTCTGCCCTGTGTACTGAGTACACTTCCTTCTTCCAGTGGTTTCCCCTGCTAGATCCCATGAGTATACACATCCCAGGGGTTCAGTTCTTAGAAGGTTGTTTTGGTAGAGTTGGGCCCCCGTTAGCAGTACCCTGCCTGAGATTACCTGAGCGCGAGTCCTATTATAGTAAAAGTTCAGGACCTTGGGAAACCCCTGGGGGTGCACGGGTCCGATGGATGAGACCCCAGATCCCCCCTCGTTTCCAGCAAGTTTGAGGGTTGCTCTGTCCCCTTGTCTCCGGGTGACCCTCAGTCTGCTGCCTGTGGGGTCAGTGACACCTTCGACCCGGAGTCCTGCAAGTTTTGTTGCTTGTTTGTGACTCGGTTACCCAGTCTTATGCTGACTATGCGAGTGCAGGCAGCACAGGCGTTGCATGTTAAGCTTCGATGGTGGCAACGCTCTTGGTTGTTTGCTCCCCGGAAGCCCCGAGGCTGCCCCGTTTTGGTTGGTGTTGGGGCTTGGCGGTGTAGTTTGCTTCGCTTCCTTACACGCTCCCTTGTCTTTTCCCTGCTGTGGTCTAATCTGGTCCCCCCTTCCTACCTGCAGCCAGATTTTTACCGTCTGTGGGTTCGGGGTCGGGGCGGGGCTTCGTTAGTTTTGAGACTTCGGTAATCTCGGGGAATTCCCCTTCCAGGGTAGCAACGGGGGCATTCGAGCCTGTTCCTCCAGCCGTGTTGTATGAGTCTGTCAGTGGGCTCCCTTCCTTAGTGTTTTTGTGTCTGCCCTGGATTTTTCTTGTGAGGCCGGGGTTTTGGGAGGATGGCTCGGCCCCGGGGCCTGCCGTGTGGGTTCCCGGGGCTGGGGAGGGGACCGGCCCCGTTGGACCCCGTGGGTTTTTTTCTACCCTCTAGGCGGGGCTTGCGGTTATGTGGAGTGGGGGTTTTCCTCCCCCCACTCCGTACAAGTTGTTGGGGCATTGGCCCCTCCCAGGGCTCAGTTCCTTGTCCCTTGAGTCAGTTGGCTTCGATCTGTCGGTGAGTGCTCTTCTCCTTTATTCCCCCCTTTTTCTTGGGACGGGACTTCTCCGTCATGTTCCCCTCTTCTTGGGGTTTTGCACGACTTTTGGTCTCGGATGCAACTGTGCCTCTATGAGCCTTCGTGACTTGTGCTTGCTTCTGTGTGTTCTCGAAGGTTCAGGAAGGTTTTTCGCTTCTTCCCGTATCATTAGAACATCTGTCGTCTTTCGGTGTGGGTTCCCTCCAGTCCTTTCTAGGGCTTGTTGGTCCTTTTCTGTGCTTATTCTTGGTTTTTGGTTCTGTCTCATTATTTTGTTACTGTCTCTTCTCTCCATGCTCTGTTTCAGCACTGCTCGTTTTCTTTACAGACTCCTAGTCCAGGATGCCAGATTGGGCTACTTGTAGCCCAATTGGGTTCCTGCTTAGGTTCATTGTCTTCATTTCATGAGCCGACTATGTTGTCGCTGCTTACTCCTCTTTTGGCTCCTGTCCCATGAGCTGGGCTGTTCTTCTACTTAGCGGTTCATCTACTTAGCGGTTCACTCGGGTCACATACTGTTTGGCTACTTTTCTTGTAAAGTAGTCCTAGTTGGCGTCTTCCCGCCAAGTGGGTTGTGCGATTCGGACATCATGTCCTGCGCATGCCCCATGGGAGTTTGTTTGGTCTGGGTGGTGTAATTACCTAAGTGTAATTACCTAAGTGTAGTTACAGGATGAGAGCTACGCTCGTGGTGTCCCGTCTTCCCAGCACTCTTTGTCATATAACGCTTTGAAATTACTGACGGTCTTGGCCTCCACCACCTTCTCACTTAACTTGTTCCAACCGTCTACCACTCTATTTGCGAAGGTGAATTTTCTTATATTTCTTCGGCATCTGTGTTTAGCTAGTTTAAATCTATGACCTCTTGTTCTTGAAGTTCCAGGTCTCAGGAAGTCTTCCCTGTCGATTTTGTCAATTCCTGTTACTATTTTGTATGTAGTGATCATATCACCTCTTTTTCTTCTGTCTTCTAGTTTTGGCATATTTAATGCTTCTAACCTCTCCTCGTAGCTCTTGCCCTTCAGTTCTGGGAGCCACTTAGTAGCATGTCTTTGCACCTTTTCCAGTTTGTTGATGTGCTTCTTAAGATATGGGCACCACACAACAGCTGCATATTCTAGCTTTGGCCTAACAAAAGTCATGAACAATTTCTTTAGTATATCACCATCCATGTATTTAAATGCAATTCTGAAGTTAGAAAGCATAGCATAGGCTCCTTGCACAATATTCTTTATGTGGTCCTCAGGTGATAGTTTTCTATCTAGAACCACTCCTAGATCTCTTTCTTTATCAGAATTCTTTAAAGATTTCTCACATAATATATAGGTTGTGTGGGGTCTATGTTCTCCTATTCCACATTCCATAACATGACATTTATTAACATTAAATTCCATTTGCCAAGTGGTGCTCCATATACTTATTTTGTCCAGGTCTTTTTGAAGGGCATGACAGTCATCTAAATTTCTTATCCTTCCTATTATCTTAGCATCATCAGCAAACATGTTCATATAATTCTGTATACCAACTGGTAGATCATTTATGTACACAATAAACATCACTGGTGCAAGAACTGAACCCTGTGGTACTCCACTTGTGACATTTCTCCATTCTGATACATTGCCTCTGATTACTGCCCTCATTTTTCTATCAGTCAGAAAATTTTTCATCCATGATAGAAGCTTACCTGTCACCCCTCCAATATTTTCCAGTTTCCAGAACAACCTCTTATGTGGAACTCTGTCGAAAGCCTTTTTTAGGTCCAGATAGATGCAGTCAACCCAACCATCTCTTTCCTGTAATATCTCTGTGGCTCGATCATAGAAACTGAGTAAATTCGATACACAGGATCTTCCAGATCGAAAACCATACTGTCTGTCTGATATTATATCATTTCTCTCTAGGTGTTCTACCCATTTAGTTTTGATTAGTTTTTCCAATACTTTCACTATTACACTTGTCAATGATACAGGTCTATAATTGAGGGGGTCTTCCCTGCTGCCACTTTTGTAGATTGGAACTATGTTAGCCTTTTTCCACCCGTCTGCTACGATTCCTGTACACAGGGATGCCTGAAAGATCAGGTGAAGTGGAATGCTGAGCTCAGATGCACATTCTCTCAGAACCCATGGTGAAACGCCATCTGGGCCAGCTGCTTTGTTCTTACCGAGCTCCTTGAGCATTTTTTCCACTTCGTCTCTAGACACCTCTATGTGTTCTATGTTGTTCTCTGGAATTCTTATTGTATCTGGTTCCCTAAAGATTTCATTTTGTACAAACACACTTTGGAACTTTTCGTTTAGTGTTTCACACATTTCCTTTTCATCTTCCGTGAATCTATTTCCCATTTTCAACCTCTGAATATTATCCTTTACCTGCAATTTGTTGTTTATGAATTTATAGAATAGACCTGGTTCTGTTTTACATTTGTCCGCAATCCCTTTTTCAAAATTTCTTTCTGCCTCTCTCCTCACTGCCGTGTAGTTGTTTCTCGCATCTTTGTATCGCTGGTATGTTTGGGGGTTCGGCCTCTTCCTGTATTGATTCCATTTTTGTGTCTTTCGGTCTCTAGCCCTCTCGCAATTTCTATTGAACCAATCCTGTTTCCTAGTTCTGCATCTCTGTTTTGGTATAAATTTTTTTGTGCCTTTATCATATATTTCACAAAACTTGCCATACATCTCATTCACTTCCTTGCCTAGCATCAAGTCTGTCCAATTATACTCACTAAAAAAAATTCTAAGGTCACCATAATGTCCTCTCCTGAAGTCTACCATTGCTGGTGTTTTGAGTCCTTTACTCTTGGGTGCTTCGCCTCTCGCTCATCTCCATTCTCTGGTCTGTGCCACTTAGCTACTAGGGTGTTCTGGATTGCAGCTATGAAGAGGACGCCAGGGTTTTCCCTGTGTCATGGGTGTGGGGTGCCTCCTTCGCCTCTACCCTGCTCTCCTGCATATTCGGCTCTGGCCTTCTTCCCCTGGTGGTGCTCCCAGGATCTTCTCGGCTACGTTGTGTCGTGACACGTTCGTGCCTACGTTCGTAGGTGAGTTTCTGTGGTCTGGCATCTCTTTCGGCCAGGAGCTGGTTCATAGTTTTTTATACGATTATAAGACCGTCAGCACACGGGTGACTTCCGATGGCCTGTTGGCCTATACGTGGCAGCTCCTAGTTCTACCCGTCCAGTCCCACTTATATGCATGTCCAACCCATATTTGAGTCGATCAAGGGACCCCACCTAATCCATGTTACGAGGTACGATGGTTGAGGTGCAGGTTATGTCCTCACCTGGTTGTGCTTGCGAGGCTTGAGCTCTGGTTCTTTGGTCCCACCTCTCAGCCGTCAGTCGCCTGGTGTGCAGGTTCCTGAGCCTATTGGGCTCTATCATATCTGCATTTGAAACTGTCTGGAGTCAGCCTCCACCACATCTCTGCCTAATGCACATGTGCATTAGTAACAGGTTCCACAGTGACATGTAGTACTTGTTCCTGTGTCAGGATGTTGAGAGGTGAAATTTTGCTGCAGTTTTGTGCCTGGGGATGCAAGTTGGGGATTGACTGTGACATTTTTCGTGGTCTTATCTAGGGTCCCTCATTCCTTTCCCGTCTTGGAGTGCCTGGCTTGGCCCTTACATGTACATTGGTTTCTCTATCCTTGCCTAGTTGTCCGCCCCTGGTTGTGCTTCCTTGGGTTGAGCTGTGGCTCTTTCGTCCTGCCTCTCCCCTGTCACTTCCCTGACATCTCCTGGGCTCTGTCATGTCTGCACTTGAAGCTGTGTGTGGAGTTAGTCTCCACCACTTCCCTTCTTCATGCTTTCCATTTGTTTACAACTCTGCCACTGGAATGTTTCTTTCTTGCATTTCTTTGGCTCCTTTGGGCACTCCTTCTGCCTGTGTTGCATGGTGCGTGTGCACTTGTGTTCATTGGTCTGTCTTCCTTGCTTGTACCCCTCGGTTCGGGTACCAGTCGGCGTGACTTGTTGGGATGTGGTCTGCAGCTCTGTAGGTTGGTCGTGTCCCTTTCGTTACCGCTTGCTGCATGCCTTCTTCGTTCCTCATCTTCCTGCTTCACTCTTGTGCTGCTGGTGCTGGCGCTGTTCTTCTGTTTTTTTTTTCTTGTTTTCTCCTACACACTGTTGTGTGTTTTATTTGTGCCTTTTGGCCCTCGTTTTGCCAGGTTTAGGTTCCTGTTTTCCTGGCTTGCCCTGCCTGTTGACATTTTCAGGGTCTCGTGGTGTCCCTTCTCTGGAGGCTCGCGTCGGACCCGTAATCTCCGATCTCCTGGCGAGCTTGCTCGTGTTGGGAAGTTTTCTGTTTGGCAGACGTTCCATCTCCTTTGCTGGCTTGGGTTTCCAGCTCTGCTTGCTCAGTGTCTCACCCGAGATCTTCCTATGACTCTGCCTCTTCCTAGCCTAGAATGAACCTTGATGGGGACGGTTAGGTTCTGCCTCGAGTCTCTCACCTTCGGTTGGTAGTCAGGTGGCTTCGTTGTTGGTGTCCCACCTGCATGCTATATGTAAGATATGTAAGTATCTTCATTTGTGTTCATCATAGCAAACCACTAATCTTGTATGGTGACAGCAGACAGTAACAGATGGCCACACACAACTGATGCTCCCTCCCTCCCTCCCTCACTGGTTCAAGGCCAGACGCACTAACATTCCTCCTTCAGGTATACTGTTTGTGGTGTTATTACCCTATATACACACATTATATATATTAGTATCTACATGTTTTGTTCACCATAACTGTTCAACTTATCCGGTATAGTGCCAAAAGAGCATAGTGGCCGCCCTTACCCTAGCATGACAAGTCATGCAGATGTCTCCACCACCCTCACCAAAATGGCTTCTCCCAACACTCCTTTTGCTGTTATTACACTATATATACACATTATATATAAGCATCTACATTTGTGTTCACCATAACGAACCACTAAGTTGGTGTGCTGAGTCTAAAGGCAGCAAGGAGTGGCCAGCACACCAGACAGCTAGTCCCTGGCCGCCACTCCCTCCCTCACCTCACCTGACTCACCAACATTCTCCTCCCACCATGCTGTTTTTGCTTTCATTCACTATATACAGATGTTATATATATAAGTATCTGCATGTTTTGTTCACCATAGCGAACCACTAAGCTGGTATAATGAGCACAGACAGTAAAAGGTGGTCGCACAGAGTCAGCAGACAACGCTACCGCCCTCCCCCACCAAGATTACTCCTCCCACTACAGTGCTAATTATCACAACAATCCTGCTATTATCAGAATCCTGGTCATTTTTATCATGGTCAGAGGTCTTCTGTAATCATCAATCAATGTAATGTAATGTAATAATGTAATCATCGCTAAATAATAGGATATACATATATATTTTGACATGTTTAGGCGATGCTGTGGTCACAAGCTGAACAGCAGTGCTATGGTTACAAGCCGAACAGCAGTGCTGTGGTCACAAGCCGAACAGCAGTGCTGTGGTCACAAGCTGAACAGCAGTGCTGTGAGTTCATGCTGCTTGTGCCAGCCTTGGTGGATCACTCAGTACTGAGGCCCTCACACCCGGGAATATTGTCCACGATTTTTTTTTAATTGTTGTCTGTTTACAAGAGCCCTGATGAAGGTGAGGTGAACCCCGTGTATCCGCAGGCCGTTTAAATCTTGCGTAGTACTTCAACATGTCATATGACGTAATGTGCACCTTTGGCTATTTTACTCAACGCATCATATCATGTGTTATGGGTGATAACTTTCTATTTTACAGCAGATTTAGTTTTCATCTGTTCCTGTAATTGCTTATCTTATTGTATTGTGACATTCTTATCTATATGCTTACTGATATTGATCCTGATTGAAATCTTCTGTCCCATATCCACACTCATCAGCACATTGATCATCATTATTGCAGGTATTACACAGCAAATCTTGCAAAAAACAAACTCCTAAATAGCACCTGCTTATCAGTTTACAATCAAAATGTTAGGTCACTTGGCAAACATTTTGATGATATAAATGCACTACTTACAGCACTAGGTACTAAATTATCTTTCATCATTTTAACAGAAACTTGGCTAAGTAATGACTATACCCAACTCTACAATTTAGCTGGTTATAAAGCCATTCATAACTGCAGGCCTAACAAAAAAGGTGGCGGTACAGCAATATATTACAAAGATACCTTCATTTGCAATAGTGTCATTAGTGATAGAGACGACTATTGTGAATATACCTTTGCCAAGTTCTCCAGTAAATCCCTTAAATCCTCCCTGATAATCGGTGCCATCTATAGATTTCCTAATACCAACATAGCTTTATTCTCTGACAATGTAAGGAATCTTATCATAAATAACAATCTCAACAAAAATCACATTATTCTGGGAGGTGATTTCAATATTGACCTGGGTCTTCAAAACAACCCTCAAGTTGACTATTTCCGTAACAGCATGCACTCCTGTATGCTAATCCCCACAATCACCAAGCCCACCCGAGTCACTCAAACATCTGCCACTACCCTGGATCACCTATGGACTAATATAACAGCTCCCCTTACATCTGGGGTAATTTATGACAGAACAACTGACCACTATCCTACTTTCCTCATAGCAAACATTGACACATCACCACCAGAAACCAAAAAACTTTCATTCAGGCTACATAGTGAATCAGCTTTAGGCAATCTCTCTAATGCACTTCACAATATTAACTGGGAATCTGAATTTAATAATTCACAGGACTTAAACTCATCAACTAACCTCTTTCTCTCCAAAACTCTAAGCCTCTACAACACTCACTGTCCCCTCCTTACCAAACAAGTAACTGATAAAAGAAAAAATAACCTGTGGCTCACAAGTGGCATAATTAAATCAATCAACAAAAAACATGAATACGAAAAGAAATTTAGGAGTGGCCTAATTTCAATGGAAGTAGTTAAAAGGTACTCATCAGTGGTTACCAGTATCATAAGAAAAGCAAAACTTTCATATTATGAGACTAGATTCAAAGAAGCAAAAGGCAATATGAAAAGCACATGGAATACCATCTCTAACATCCTGGGAACTAAACAACACTCCCACAACCAGATAACACTCTCTAAGGATGGCCTTACACTGTCATCTGACTTAGAAATGGCGAATGAATTTAATAGCTTCTTTTCATCGATTGGTGCTAACCTTGCAAGTAAAATCCCACAGACTCAGTCACATATCAACACATATCTCTCAGGCAGCTATCCAAACTCTCTTCTCCTCTCACCAGTCAGCCCGTCAGATGTTGTGTCCATCATACACTCACTAAAAACCAAAGCTGGGAACATCAGTGAAATCCCATCCATTGTATACAAGAGCGCCTCCCATGCCCTTGCACCACCTATAGCTCTGCTGTTCAACAAATCCCTTGAGTGTCATACCTTCCCTGATATCCTTAAAAACGCAAGAGTAACGCCAGTTCATAAAGGAGGTAATCCGTCAGACATAAACAACTACAGACCAATAACGAACCTACCCATACTATCAAAAATATTTGAAAAAATTATCTACAAACAGCTCTACTCCTATCTCGTAAAATTTGACATTCTTAGCCCCTGTCAGTTTGGCTTCCGCTCTCAAAAGAGTACCAACGATGCAATTATTAGTCTCCTTGATATAATTTACTCTGCCCTTGACAAAAATGAGTTTCCAATTGGACTCTTCATTGACCTGAGAAAGGCCTTTGATACTGTTAATCACGATTACCTCTTATGTAAACTCCATCATTATGGAATCCGAGGCCATGCACTGGACTATATCCAATCCTATCTTAGTGATAGACACCAATGTGTAGCCATCAATAATATAATCTCTCCCATTCTACCAATAACCGTTGGAGTGCCACAGGGCAGCATCTTGGGACCCCTACTATTTCTTATATACATTAATGATCTGCCTAATGTCTCTAACATTCTGAAACCTATTTTGTTTGCTGATGATACTACCCTCATTTACTCCAACCCCAACCCACATACACTAAATGATGTTGTTAATAATGAACTAAAAAAAGTCCACTTATGGATGTCAACCAACAAACTAACACTTAACATAGAAAAGACCTACTACATCCTATTTGGAAGCAAATCTACAAATGCAATTCAGCTTCAGATTGACAATGTAAACATTAGCAATAAAAATGATGGAAAGTTTCTTGGCATATTCCTAGACAAGAGACTCAACTTCAGTACCCACATACAACACATAACTAAGAAAGTCTCTAAAACAGTTGGTATACTCTCCAAAATCAGATATTAAGTTCCTAACTCTGCTCTCATCTCTCTATATTATGCACTATCCCTATCTCAACTATGGTATCTGTGCATGGGGTTCAACCACTGCAAACCACCTCAAGTCCATCATCACCCAGCAAAAATCTGCTATCAGAATAATATCAAATTCTGCTTTCAGACAACACACAGCCCCCTTGTTTAACTCCCTAAACATGCTAAACATAATCTCACTCCACAAATTCTCTTGTGTCAACTACATTTACAAAACCCTATTCTTAAATGCAAATCCTTGTCTGAAACTCTTCCTGGACAGATGTAATAGGACCCATTATCACAACACCAGAAATAAATATCTCTTCGATATCCCCAGAGTTAAACTTAATTTGTGTAAACACTCTATGCAAATAAAGGGACCCAGTTTATGGAATTCACTCCCTACTGAATTGAAAAGCTGTCCAACTTTTACATCATTCAAAATCAATACTAAAAAGTACCTAATTTCATCTTCATAGTTTTTCTCTTTTTGCCTTAAAATTGCACTGTATCTATTGCTACCCAATCTCCCAACCTTTTTGTTCCCAATTTGAACATCTTTACCATTGAGATCATTGCTGTTTTCTTATATGTGCTGCCATTCTATTGTATGGTGTTTATAAATCTTGTTTATCTGTATCTTTTGCTACCCAGTCTCCCAATCTTTATGTACCCATTCTGAACATCTTTACCATTGTGATCATTGCTGTCTTATATGTGCTGTCAATCTGCTGTATGGTGTCTATTAATCTTGTATAAATTACTAATCAAGCTGTCAATGTAATCAATCAGAGCTTTAATATAACAATGTGCTTTAATATACTTACTTATCTCTCTCATCTCATTTTTCTCTTGTAATGTATCTTTCATTTATCAATTCTGATTGAACTTACCTACTTAATATTATCTGCTAGATTAAGGACCTGCCCGAAATGCTGCGCGTACTAGTGGCTTTACAAGAATGTAAATACTGTACTATCCAATGTATTCTCACAAACCCAATGTACCTTCTTGTATATATATAAATAAAATAAAAATAAAATAAAATTAAATAACATAACAGATAATATTATTATCTGTTAATATTATCTAACAGATAATATTAAGTTGGTAATGTCTAGCAAAATTTTTTAAAATGTTAACAGGTACATTGTAAGAAAATTTGACAATGATAAGTAGGCACATTAAAGCACATTGAAAGCTTTGATTGAAAACGTTGATAGCTTGATTGATAATATGACAAATATTAGTAGGCACATTAAAGCACACTGATAGCACAAATCAGATGACAGCAATGTTTAATGGTAAAGTTGTAAGGCTTAGGTATATATATATTGGGGGATTGGGTAGCATACAATATGTGTTCAATATAACAACCATGATATAAGATGATATCGATGATCATAATGGTAAAGTTATATGGCTTTGGTACATATATTAGGGGATTGGGTAGCACAAAATACAGATACAGAGGACAAACTTGCACTGGATAGTGAGCGAGTTTAACCCTTGTGTTGCTAAGGGCTATTTGGCTATTGTCACCCACAGGCACATAACAAAAAAAAAATTCTTCTAAACCTGTTAATTTGTGTTCCCTGATCACAGGAAAAATAATAAAAAAAATCATAAGTGGCATATTTTGGCCACTATAGGGCGGGAATTGAAATTAGTTAGTTTAGTTTAGTTCATTTATTATGCACCCCATACCCATCTTGTGGGCGGTAGTGGAAAGGGTTACAGAGGCACATAATGGGCTCAGGGACTGAACCCCACAATTCATTTAGCTAAGCAAGTTACAATCTTGATGAGCTAGTTACAAAATTCAATATAAGTCGTCACATCAACAATGGGTTTGAGATCGACCACAAGTACAGTTTCTAAATTAAGCAACTGACATATGTGAAGAGCTAGTGTCACAATTTATATGTTTGTCCTGCACACCGCCCCCCATCCAGTGGGCAGCGGTGGATAGGTTACAATCACTTAGTTACTACCTACAGTTTGCAAACTGGGGATAATTGGCTAAAATTTCTGGTAGCAGATAATTTTGAATGAAATATTTACACATCGCTGGAACATTGGTTATAGAATTGTCTCTAAATTCACGTATCTTTTCACACTCCATCACATAGTGACGGAGGGTGTGCGAATAAATTTGTTGACACAGTTTACATTTGGTCGGGTCTACATCAGCAGATAATGAGAATTCCCAGAGATACTTGTAATCGAGTCTAAGCCGAGCAGTAGTAACATCTAGAAGTCTGCTGATTTTATTGGATGATCCATAGATGTGTGGCTCCTCTTACATGATAGTATGATGATAGATGGAATTACTGGTGTCAATTTCACTTTGCCTCAGATCTACAAGATCTTGTTGAAGTTCTCGGTGTACTGCTGCTCTCAGATTGCTCATTGACAATCCAAGGTTACACTCAATGTCTCCTTTAAAGGCAGATTCTTTGGCTAAGTTATCAGCTCTATCATGCATTCGGAGGCCAACATGAGATGGAGACCACATGAAATGGACTCTGTTACCATCCTTAATAATTTTGTTCTATTTGTGTCTAGCTTCAGACACGAGCATGTTACAGTTATGTCTTAAAGAGTTGAGAGCATTTAAGGATGATAAGGAGTCACTTACAATTAATGTATCAAGTTTGGAGACTTGTACACATTTCAATGCAAGGAGCAAGGCAAATAGTTCAGTCTGAAGGGTAGAGGCCCAGTTGTTTATACGGACTCCCCACTCAAAGTATAAGCCATCGCCCATTGTCAGAACTACTGCACTTTCAGCTGCACCCGTGGTGCAGTGTAGGGAACCATTAGTGTATATGATTTGAGAGAGAGAATACTCTGTGGACAGAGCATCAATATGGCTTAAGGCGTTCAGCTTTGCCACAAGACGAAGCTTGGGCTGATCTCTAATTTGCTTCTTGGGTGGAAAGGGAGGGATTAAAACTGGAAAGGGTGTAACCTCCCATGGTGCAGGAAAGTGCCGTTGTTGTTTCTCTTGGTACAAATCAAATTAAATCTTGTACCGAATCTTGGTACAAATCGAATTAATATGAGAAAGGAACTTAATATTCCGAGCGTTGTTGATCGTGTTATTGAAATTAACTGTCAAATTGATATAAAAAATGCTTAGGCTAACTCATCCTAACCCTTGCACAGAAGCCCTCCAGAATTTCTTTACTGAAGATCAGCATTGTTCCAAATGGATAACAAAAACTGGAACTCAACTCAGAATGTATCAGGTTCAAATTGAAATTGAAATAGGTTTATTGAGGTAAAATGCACACAAAGGGATGAGGTAGCTCAAGCTATTCTCACCCCGTTCAGTACATCGTGTTCATACATATATATAGACATAATCACAAACAATAAACATATTTCCGAACATTCTGAGAGATATACATATACATTTCCTCCTTTACACAAGTAGTATGGCATCAGATGTACACACAAATACTTTTATGACCTAGGTATACTGTATAGACAATTTGCAAGAGACATGCAGATAATTCAACAAAAGATTACAGTCTTGGTGCAAAATTCTTATATTTCTCAAGAATATCAACAACTTTTCCATTGTGACACATCCAGGCCATTTGTTCAGGAACAGTCTTTATCTCCATGTTTCTATATACATTAATAAATGGACAATCAAGAACATAATGAGCAAGGGTGTGAGACCTTAACATACCACATAGTTTACACTTCGTGTCATTATCATTATTATTAACCCAAGCCTGAGCCGCATGTGCACAGAGCCACTCCAAGCTTTTCTCCTTTTACCATAAGTGAAATGGGTATTTTGACTCATACACATGTAGTTTTGCATGGTTTGACTTCCCTCATACATTATACCTCTCCTCTCCACGTCTACCTGTGCCTAAATATTTCTGATTTTGCTTCTTATTTGTCTCATTGTGAATTCACATTCGATGTGAACTTGTGGTTTTGATGTGGCACGTTTGGCCAAGTCATCTGCTACCTTGTTGAGCACTATTCCAACATGAGATGGAATCCACATGAATTTCACACTATGACTTTTCAGCTGTATCTCAGTTATACTTTTCTTACAATCCTCAACTATGGACATGAAGACTGGGCTTTGACTGTTTAACCCTTAAACTGCGCATGGCGTATATATACGCCCTGAGTAACATGTCCCATGGTGCGCATGGCGTATATATACGCCATAGGGTGCCAGGCCTGATTCAAATGGCACGCGGCTACACAGGGTTCACAGTAGCTTCCTCAGGGCTCTTGTAAACAGATGCCATTTTAAAAAAAAATCGTGGGCAATATTCTCAGGTGTGAGAGGCACAGTACTGTTGGAGCAACCAAGGCCGACGCACGCAGCATGAGCGAACAGCATTGATGTTCAGCTTGTGACCACAGCATCGCCGAAAAATGTCAAAATAAATATATAATTGTTATTATTTAGCGATGACAATATTACAGATGACCAATGACTGTGATATAAATAACCAGGGTTGTGATAATAGCAGGATTGTTGTAATAATTAGCGCTGTGTGAGGAGTGATGCTGAGAGACGGAGGGAGACAGCATCGTTTACTGACTGTGTGGCCACCTGTTATTGTTGCGTTCACCATACCAGGTCAGTGGTTCTCTATGGTGAACACATATGTAGATACTTATATATAATGTGTGTATTAGTGTAATAACAGCAAAAGGATTATGCTGGGAGGAGCCATATGGGTGACGGAGGTGACGTCGTCTGCACGATTTCTCTAGCTGTTTAGAGGGTGGCCACTATGCTCTTTGGGCGCTCTACAAGCTTAGGTGTACAGTTACGGTGCATAAAACATGTAGATATTTATATATAATATGTGTATATAGGGTAATAACACTGCAAAAGGTATTGTTGGGGGAGAAAGTTTAGTGCGTGTGACCTTGAAAGAGTGAGGGAGCCGCCAGCCGCCATCTGTGTATAGCGACGACTCTTAGTGCCTGAACTAACTATATCAGCTTAGCTGTACAGTTGTGGTGAACAAAATATACACATACTTATATATAACGTCTGTATATAGTGTAATAACACCACAACTGGTATTGTTGGGGGAGAAAGTTTAGTGCGTGTGTTGAGGGAGTGGCAGCGAGTGGCTGGCTGGTGTGTGGCGGTAACTCCTCGTTGCTTTTCGACTCTCAATACCAACTTAGTGGTTCGTTATGGTGACCAAAACATGCCAATACTTATATATAACCTGTGTATAGAGTGTAATAGCAGCAAAACTATTTGTTTATTGTTTTATAAACATAATAATTGAATCACTAATATGCACATCATACTTTTGAGTATAGCGATTATTAACCACTTTTATTATATAAATATATTACAATACACACTATTGAATAATATTACTGCAAAAAAACTAAGAAAAAATCAATCGGAGACATTGAAACAATTAGGTAATAATATCTTTGTGGCAACTCCCATCTGTCAACGCGGGTGACGCTGACCGGGTCTGACGACCGCTCTGTCAATGCTTACTTTTTGCCAGACTTCCTCGGTCAATTGCGCCCAAAATATGTCACCTACGATTTTTTTTTTATTTTTTTCCGTGCTCAGGGGACACAAATTAACATGTTTAGAAGACGAAAATTTTTTTTTGAATTTTTTGTTTTCTTGCGCACAGGGGTGTAAATGTCCATATGACCCCTGAGTAGTGTAAGGGTTAAGGAATCAAGTGCTCCTCGGCTATTGACAAATACAAAAACATCTTTGTCGTCACGACGTACTTCCTCCAAACATGCCAGACTGGCCTGCAGTTCAGCTTGTGTGGATGATATATAATTACTAAATCGGAGTTCAATTTTCCTGTCCACAGTCCCAAACTCAGTATATTCCCTTATTAGGACACCACACTCTGCCCTGCCATCCTCTGCCACCGACCCGTCATAATACACATGTGAAGTGTTGCCTCTTGGTAACCGAGATATCATGCTTCCATACAAACACCATAATTGTCCTGGTTCATGATGAATCTTTTTCACTTTGAGGGGTTCAGTTTTGACGTCTATTTTCTGTGCTTTCCAGGGAGCAGACCTATTACACTGGTGAGAGGGTTAACAGTCAAGTACATTTTATTCTAGGGCGGGGAAGTCTGGCAAAAAACCAGCGTTGAATGCAATGAAACGCCATTTTCTGGGTGAGAATCGGAGGCTCCCTGTAGTTTATCGGGCTAATGTATGTTATATTAGACCAGGACATTAGCTAAGGAGTTCAGACCTACCAATGACCAGCGCCAGAACCTGGCCCCTTCAGAGAGGTTTCAAGGAGCAATGGCCCTGGAAAACCCCCTTGTGGTTGGGGTTTTCTTTTTCTGCCATTGACCAGTGTTAGGCACCCAGAAAGGTAGGCATAACAAAACAAACCCCACATGGTAAAAATTAAAACAGAAAACCGAACAGAGAGGTAGAAACTCCCTACAATTCCAAGCAAACATCACACTTTACTGCCACACCGATTGCCTGCGCAGCCCTCCCCGCCCGAAGAGGGGGAGGGGGGAGCCCCCGGACCTCACCGTGCTGGCTGCCTAGCATCAGTTTGGAAGCTAAGCTTCAACCAACGCGAAAAAACTGCCGACCGGTGGGAGGGAAGGTTGCCAGGGAGCCTCTGGGGCTCACCCAGAAAATGGCATTTCATTACATTCAATGCTGGTTTTCTGTGGGGAGCCCTTACAGCTCCCTGGATCTTCATACCCAAAGAGAAGGAAAAGAAAGGGCTGACCCGGGAGGTGGCCTCCACAAACTCTGCAACGTGAAGCCAAGACAACAGGCTGCAACCTGCGACCCAAGGCATCAAGAACGCACAGGAGAATGCAGCCAGGAACCTGTGCGACCCTTAAATCCTCGTGCCTGAAATGTGCCCTTGACGCCACCAACACGGCAGCGAAAGCTGCAAACGTCTGAACGGCATGGGCGCAAGGATAGACCGCATGCTGGAAGACTTAAAAACTCTGCGGACAACCTGGGAGACAGAGCCCTGAAACAGAGAACGAGGGAAACTGGATCAACTCAAAGAGCATCCCCAGACACAGTACGCAGGTAACGGCAAAGAGGCGCAACCGGACAACACAGGATGCACCCCTGGCCGAACCAATCAAGCATCAATAACCTAAGGACCCCTCTGGAAAGCAGCCGTCTCGACCGTCGCCAGGAGGACGGAGAAAGGCGGCAAATGTACAAATCTACCACCAGTACCAAAAGAGCAGAAACCCCTGCACTGGAAGAGAGCCAGAAGCTCCCCGACCCAACCCGCAAAGGCCCATGCCAACAAAATATGGCCAATGAAAACCAAACTTGAACCAAAGGGGCTACCACAAACTGAGGAGATGATAAGAGGGCACCCTGATTAAGGACCAGGACGGCTCAGGCGACGCATGAGCAGACCGGAGGTGAAACAAAACACGAGAAAGCATACGGAACAGGGTGGATGTGACGTCAACCCCGAACGCAAGCCAGAGTGGCTCCGCCAGCACCGTACGAAACAAGGTGACAGTAAGAAACATCAAAAACTGTAGTCCTGAAAACCCAAGAAAGGACAAGACAACCCAATGCGAAAGAGAAGACAACCTACGAAGAGCAAGAAAAAGGTGAATAGAAACACCAGGAACGTCATACTGTCGCCCAGACGAAGCTCGCAGGTGGGACACCATCAACAAAGCCACCTGATCACCATAGAGATGGTGATACACCCGCGTCAAAATACCAGACGCGAAAAGCTGAGGAGAAGGTCAAACCAGTCACGTACAGGACCGGTCTGACCTGCCAAAAAAGGCGGAGCCACGGGAAAATGCCCCGGGTTCGGAACACCTATCAAGCAGCGTCGGAAAATAAAGCTGGGCCGGCCACCAAGGGACCATGAGGATTACTCTCCTTGGGAATGGACTCCAACCGAGCCAGAACCCGAAGCAACAGCTGGACCAGGAGAAGAGGAAGCAGGTACCCCCACCTCGACCAGCCCTGCCGAAAGGTATCCACCGTGAACTCCTCGCAGGCAGGTAAGGGCGCCACATAGAATGGGCGATGCCCATTCAAGCGCAGGGGAAGAAGCCTACCCCGTCAGCCCCGAACCCCCTCGAAGGGGGAGAAGCTGTCCGTCGCCACCAGAGGCCGGAAGACAACCAAAAACGCCCACTAACTGCGGGAACCAAGCGAGAGTCAACAGAGCAAGCTGCTGCTGCCCCAGCGCCTCATCAACAGCGAAGGGAACAGAGCCCCTTCCGAAAGAAAAAGTATATATATATATATATATATATATATATATATATATATATATATATATATATATATATATATATATATATATATATATATATATAAATACACAAGGTGTATTACACACCCAGAAATGACAAACAAGAAGTGGATCTAAGGCAATCAATTAGGAAAGAACTGGTAACCAACAGTAAACTGATACAAAACACTGAAGATAGAAGTAAATCCATAATAATTTTTGGATGTGTAGAGAAGGAAATTTCATCTAGGGTGGACCGAGCAGCAGAAGAGATGAAAATCATAGAAAAAAATAGTAGGAATAGGAGAATGCCTAAATTCAAAGGAGCATGTCAGGGATTTTAGGAGGATAGGAAAATATGTGAAAGACAAGAACCACCTCTTAAGGGTGACGTTTAATAGAGTGAAGCATATGACGGAAGTGCTTCGGAATACCAGAAAACTTCAATGTGACAAGGATGGCAAACTTTGGTCTACAAGACAAGACCTCTCAAATGAGGAAAGAGAGAAACTGAAAGTGAACCTCATTGAAGCAAAACGTCTGAATGGGGTTAGAAATGAAGAAGAAAGGAATTTTTTTTGTCTGCAAAGTGTCAGGCACTGGAAAGCTTGTGAAATGGTACATAAAGACAAAGCAACAAAATCATTAAAGGAATGGGGTGTAAAGAACAAAGAGAAGGGGAACACATTCCTGAAAATAGTATATACCAACATAGATGGAGTGAGATCAAAAATATTAAATATTAGAATTGAAGGATATAATTCAGCTCAAAGTCCCAAATATTGTCGCATTAACAGAGATGAAACTTGAAGAAAATATTTTAAATCGGGTTATATTCCCAAGGGGCTACTCAGTTTGGAGACGTGACAGGAAAACTAGGAAGGGGGAAGGAGTGGCTGTGCTGGTGAAAGAACACCTGAAGGTAAGAGAATTAATGTTTGAAAACCCTCGAGATATTGACATAATGGTATTGCTGCTCTGGAATCAAGATGATAAGTTAATAATTTTAAATACCAACAGCCCACCAGCAAGCAACACATGGACAAAGGAAGAACTGGATGACAAACGAGAGGGCCTCATAATGGTCATGAGAGAGATTATGGTAAGAGCTGACAAAGATAAATCCCAATTATTGGTACTGGGGGACTTCAACTTTAAGGCAATAGACTGGGAGGCCTTCGAGGCAAGAACAGAGGACATTGGACAGGCAGATTTGTAAACCTCATCTTGGAGACATTCATGTATCAACACATCAAGCAGGCCACAAGAATGAGGGGAAGGGGATGTTCCATCAATACTGAATCAAATATTCACCAGGAAAAAAAGAAGAGGTATTTGACATCCAGTTTCTTCCTCCTTTGGGAAAGAGTGATCACATCCTTTTGGACATTAAATACGTTTTGTGATATAATCTGGTAGAGAATGGGGACAGTGAAACAGTTGTTAAACTAGATATCAATAGAGGACGTTATGGGGAACTTAGAATTTTTTTTCTTGGGTATAATTGGACAGACTTGATGCTTGGCAAGGAAGTAAATGAGATGTATGCCATATTTTGCAAAATATATGATGAAGGCACACAAACATTCATACCAAAACAGAGATGCAGACCTAGGAAACAGGATTGGTTCAACAGAAATTGCGAGAGGGCCAGAGATCAAAAGACACAGGCATGGAATCATTAAAGGAAGAGGCCAAACCCCTAAACATACCAGCGATACAAAGATGCGAGACACAACTACACGTCAGTAAGGAGAGAGGCAGAGAGAAACTTTGAGAATGGTATAGCAGACAAATGTAAATCAGATCCAGGCCTTTTCTATAAATTCATTAAAAGCAAGCTGCAGGTAAAGGATAACACTCAGAGGTTGAAAATGGGGGACAGATACACGGAAAATGAAAAGGAAATATGTGAAACATTAAACAAAAAGTTCCAAAGTGAGTTTGTACAAAATGAGATGTTCAGGAAACCAGACACAGTAAGAATTCCAGAGAACAACATAGAGCACACAGAGGTGTCTAGAGACGAAGTGAAACAAATGCTCTTGGAGCTAAGAAAGAACAAAGCAGTTGGCCCAGATGGAGTTTCACCTTGGGTTCTGAGAGAACAAATGGTGAATGTGCAGTTGAGCTCAGCATATCACTTCGGCTGATTTTTCAGACATACCTGTATACAAGAGCCATTGCAGATGTGTGGAAACAGGCTAACATAGTTCCAATCTACAGAAGTGGCAACAGGGAAGACCCCTCAATTATAGACCTGTATCATTGACAAGTGTAATAGTCAAAATATTGGAAAAAATAATAAAAACTAAATGGGTAGAACACCTGGAGAGAAATAATATAATATCAGACAGACAGTATGGTTTTTGATCTGGAAGATCCTGTGTATCAAATTTACTCAGTTTCTATGATAGAGCCACAGAGATTTTACAAGAAAGAGATGGTTGGGTTACATACATTCTTGTACAGCCACTAGTACGCGTAGCGTTTCGGGCAAGTCCTTAATCCTATGGTCCCTGGAATACGATCCCCTGCCGCGAAGAATCGTTTTTTCATCCAAGTACACATTTTACTGTTGCGTTAAACAGAGGCTACAGTTAAGGAATTGTGCCCAGTAAATCCTCCCCGGCCAGGATACGAACCCATGACATAGCGCTCGCGGAACGCCAGGCGAGTGTCTTACCACTACACCACGGAGACTGCTAAACGGGTTGACTGCATCTATCTGGACCTTAAAAAGGCTTTCGACAGAGTTCCACATAAGAGGTTGCTCTGGAAACTAGAAAATATTCGAGGAGTGGCAGGTAAGCTTCTAACATGGATGAAAATTTTTCTCACTAATAGAAAATGAGGGCAGTAATCAGAGGCATTGTATTGGACTGGAGAAATGTCACAAGTGGAGTACCACAGGGTTCAGTTCTTGCACCGGTGATGTTCATTGTCTACATAAATGATCTAACATTTGGAATACAGAATTATATGAACATGTTTACTGATGATGCTAAGATAATAGGAAGGATAAGAAACTTAGATGATTGTCATGCCCTTCAAGAAGACCTGGACAAAATCAGTATATGGAGCACCACTTGGCAAATGGAATTGAATGTTAATAAATGCCATGTTATGGAATGTGGAATAGGTGAACATAGACCCCACACAACCTATTAATTATGTGAGAAATCCTTAAAGAATTCTGATAAAGAGATCTAGGGGTAGTTCTAGATAGAAAACTATTTCCTAAGGACCACATAAAGAACGTTGTGCGAGGAGCCTATGCCATGCTTTCTAACTTTAGAATTGCTTTTAAATACATGGATGGCGAAATACTTAATAAATTGTTTACGACTTTTGTTAGGCCAAAGCTAGAATATGCAGAGGTTGTATGGTGCCCATATCTTAAGAAGCACATCAACAAACTGGAAAAAGTGCAAAGACATGCTAAGTGACTCCCAGAACTGAAGGGCAAGAGCTACGAGGAGAGGATAGAGGCATTAAATATGCCAAAACTAGAAGACAGAAAAAAATTAGGTGATATGATCACTACGTACAAAATAGTAACAGGAATTGATGAATCAACAGGAAAGACTTCCTGAGAACTGGAACTTCAAGAATAAGAGGTCATAGATTTAAACTAATTAAACAAAGATGCAGAAGAAATATAAGAAAATTCACTTTTGCAAACAGTGGTAGACGGATGGAACAAGTTAAGTGAGAAGGTGGTGGAGGCCAAAACCATTAGTAGTTTCAAAGCGTTATATGACAAAGAGTCCTGGGTAGACGGGACACCACGAGCGTAGCTCTCATCCTGTAACTACACTTAGGTAATAACACTTAGGTAATTACACAGTGTACACATATACATGTATATAGGTGTACATACACACACATACGTGAAAAGAAAAATACAAGCCGACGACCAGTGGGCAGAGAGCACCATGCCGGCCAGGCAAAGAAGGCAAAAAAACTGCATGAAAAGGCCCACCTCGACAACAAAACCAAAAGCCCCGGAATGACCACAACACGTGCCAAGGCCCAAAATGATCAGCCTGCAAGCCAGGAAGACCCCGGAACCCCAGAAGTCAGAACCGGGTCACACACAAGGAAAGGAAACAAAGCTCCCTAAACCCACAAAAGGGGCCCAAGAGGAAGAAACCTCCGGAACGAAACCAAAGAACCCAAAGGAACCCAAAATCGAACCCGGGGAGCCCAAACCACCACATTTTCTGGCGGAAATACACCACAGAAAGGCAAAGCACAGCCCCAAGACAGAACCCCCAGGGAAACGGCCAAAACAGACCAAAAACTGAGGGACAAGGTGTGGGAGCAAGCACAGACAGGGACACTGAGCCTGAACCTTAGGGACCAGACCCAAAACAGACAGAAAACTAAAAACCCGGAGTAAAAACCAACATCCAAACGTTCCCAGAGGAACAGAAGACGGGCAGATAACACCAGAAAAGCAAAGAAACGACAACAGGAGAATAAAACCCCTGTAAGAGGTGAAAAAACTCACCCAAGACACTGGCCCAGGCGCATGTAAACAAACCGCCGCACTGCCTTGGTGGCCACGCCGGGAAACCGGCAGAAGAAAATGGCCACCAGAACAGGGGGCCGTGACTGACGCAAAAGATACAAACGCACGCCAGCAAAAGTGGGAAGCAAGCAGACTGGATGGGCGAAAAACTCCGCCCAGAAGCAGAAACCCCAGGTATGGGCAAACAGCCCCAGAACTGCTAGCAGGCATCCCCCACAGCCCCGGTAACCCGCAACAGAGAACCTGGGGCAGAGCCGTTCTCGAAGCCCTCCACTCTTAAAGAAAAGGAAGAGTCCATGGGAAAGGCAACAAGAAAGGGCCGGTGGTAAGACCCAAGAGCCTTGGCAGGAGGAACAGGCTCGAAAACCTCCGTCCCCAACCCGAATGGGGCAACCCTAGAAACTGCCCAAGTCTCAGCCCCAACTCCAAAACCTGCAGACGGTTCGAAGCCAGAAAAAGGGCGGGAAAGGGGCAAACAGCACCTAACCAAAATGGGGCGGCCCCAGGGCATCTAAGTGGGAAACCAACCTAGTGCGTTGCAGCAACCTAACCTAGCTTGCAACATGGATGCCGCCTGTACTCTGAACAGTAATAACATCAGGAGAGTACTGGAGAACAAACAGAGAATACCTCTCGCAAGACTCCGGGTCAAGGTGTCAGTGACCCAACAGGCAACATGACGGAGGTAAAGTGGCGACTGTCACCTGGAGACAAGGGCACAGCAACCAACGAACCTGCACAAGACCGGTTGGAACCCGGAAGACATTCAATGGTCCACCAAGCCCCGACAGGGTTTTCCAGGGCTCGTAGGGTAACAACTACGGGAAGCCCAGGCAAGGTGTTGCTAACCGGTTAAAACCCAAAACTAACAAGGAGGTAGAGGACAACACTGAAAACTTATGCGATGTGTACAATCACGGGGGGCTAGCAGAAGGCCACCAAACACTACCAGTGGAACTATAGCCACACTAGGCAGACCCCCACCAGGCAAATGAAAATAAAAACAAAAGAAAACCCCCGCAAAAGTACACTGTCCCCAGAGGCAACAGGAACCAGTCGCCGCTTAGGTGGCAGGTCACGCAACACCTTGACACCCTAAACAGCATAATACCAGTCCCTACCCAAGACCAAACAAGAGCCCCAATCTCCAGCTGGCCCCAAGGGCGAGGCAAATGCCGAGCAGAAAGAACCTCTATGGGAATGGTTCCCGAACGCCCCAGGGAAGATAACCCTGTCACGCAGGGGCAGTACTTACAAGGCGCTTAGGGAAGGAAGCCCCTAAGTGCATCCAGCCCCGGTACTGATGAGGAACCACACCGAATGAGGCCACCGCACAACACAACACACGGTAAACTAAAAAAGGCTTTCGACATAGTTCCACATAAGAGGTTGTTCTGGAAACTGGAAAATATTGGAGGAGTGACAGGTAAGCTTCTAACATGGATGAAAAATTTTCTGACCGATAGAAAAATGAGGGCAGTGATCAGAGACAATGTATCGGACTGGAGAAATGTCACAAGTGGAGTACCACAGGGTTCAGTTCTTGCACCAGTGATGTTTATTGTCTACATAAATGATCTACCAGTTGGTATACAGAATTATATGAACATGTTTGCTGATGATGCTAAGATAATAGGAAGGATAAGAAACTTAGATGATTGTCATGCCCTTTAAGATGACCTGGACAAAATAAGTATATGGAGCACCACTTGGCAAATGGAATTTAATGTTAATAAATGTCATGTTATGGAATGTGGAATAGGAGAACATAGACCCCACACAACCTATATATTATGTGAGAAATCTTTAAAGAATTCTGATAAAGAAAGAGATCTAGGGGTGGTTCTAAATAGAAAATTATCACCTGAGGATCACATAAAGAATATTGTGCGAGGAGCCTATGCCACATTTTCTAACTTTAGAATTGCTTTTAAATACATGGATGGCAATATACTAAAGAAATTGTTCACGACTTTTGTTAGGCCAAAGCTAGAATATGCAGCGATTGTGTGGTGCTCATATCTTAAGAACCACATCAACAAACTGGAAAAGGTGCAAAGACATGCTACTAAGTGGCGCCTAGAACTGAAGGGCAAGAGCTACGAGGAGAAGTTAGAGGCATTAAATATGCCAAAACTAGAAGACAGAAGAAAAAGAGGTGATATGATCACTACATACAAAATAGTAACAGGAATTAATAAAATCGATAGGGAAGATTTCCTGAGACCTGGAACTTTAAGAACAAGAGGTCATAGATTTAAACTAGCTGAACACAGATGCCGAAGAAATATAAGAAAATTCACTTTTGCAAACAGAGTGGTAGATGGTTGGAACAAGTTAGGAGAGAAGGTGGTGGAGGCCAAGACCGTCAGTAGTTTCAAAGCGTTATATGACAAAGAGTGCTGGGAAGATGGGACACCACGAGCGTAGCTCTCATCCTGTAACTACACTTAAGTAATTACACACAGTGAATAGGTAGTGAACGCCACAAAAGGCAAACACTGCCTAGGAAACTGAGGCCAGAGAAGCGTCTGTCTCGCTTGACATTAGCTTATGAACTGATGCTAGGCAGCCGGCGTGGTGATGTCCGAGCTTACCCCTCTCCCTCTCTAGGTGGGGAGGGCTGCGCGGACGATCGGCGCAGCAGTAAAGTGTGATGTTTGCTTGTTTCCTTGGAATTGTACGGAGTTTCTACCTCTCTGTTCGGTTTTCTGTTTTAGTATTTACCATGTGAGTTAGGTGGGAGCCGATCGGCCGAGCGGACAGCACGCTGGACTTGTGATCCTGTGGTCCTGGGTTCGATCCCAGGTGCCGGGGAGAAACAATGCGCAGAGTTTCTATCACCCTATGCCCCTGTTACCTAGCAGTAAATAGGTACCTGGGTGTAAGTCAACTGTCACAGGCTGCTTCCTGGGGGTGGAGGCCTGGTCGAGGACCAGGCCGCGGAAACACTAAAAAGCCCCGAAATCATCTCAAGATAACCTCAAGATGTGGGGTTTGTTTTGTTATGCCTACCTTTCTGGGGTGCCTAACCCCAGTCGATGGCAGATAAGGAAAACCCCAACCACAAGTGGGTTTTCCCGGGCCATTGCTCCCTGAAGTGGCCAGGTTCTGGCGCTGGTCTTTGGTAGGTCTGAACTCTTTAGCTAATGTCCCTGTCTAATATAACATACATTAGCCTGATAAGCTCCTGGGAGCCATAGGCGCTCCCCACAGAAAAGAGGCGCTGACTCTGACTCAGCATGTGTCTGAGGCAGTATGCTCAGCTGTCAGGCAGGAGTGGCCACAAAGAGATAATTACCTAATTATTTCAATGTTTCTGAATAATTTTTTTTTTGTTATTTTGCTGTAATATTATTCAAGAATGTGTAGTGTGATATATATATATATATATATATATATATATATATATATATATATATATATATATATATATATATATATATATATATATATATATATATATGTCGTACCTAGTAGCCAGAACGCACTTCTCAGCCTACTATGCAAGGCCCGATTTTCCTAATAAGCCAAGTTTTCCTGAAATAATATATTTTCTCTAATTTTTTTCTTATGAAATGATAAAGCTACCCATTTCATTATGTATGAGGTCAATTTTTTTTATTGGAGTTAAAATTAACGTAGATATATGACCAAACCTAACCAACCCTACCTAACCTAACCTAACCTATCTTTATAGGTTAGGTTAGGTTAGGTAGCCAAAAAAGTTAGGTTAGGTTGGGTTAGGTAGGTTAGGTAGTCGAAAAACAATTAATTCATGAAAACTTGGCTTATTAGGCAAATCGGGCCTTGCATAGTAGGCTGAGAAGTGAGTTCTGGCTACTAGGTACGGCATATATATATATATATATATATATATATATATATATATATATATATATATATATATATATATATATATATATATATATATATATATACAGTATATATATATATATATATATATATATATATATATATATACAGTATATATATATACAGTATATATATATATATATATATATATATATATATATATATATATATATATATATATATGTATATATATATATTTATATATATATATATATATATATATATATATACTTAGTTTCGAAGCGGTATACATCAAAGAGTACTGGGAAGGCAGGACACCATGAGCGTAGCTCTCATCCTGTAACTACACTTATGTAATTACACTTCGGTAAGTACCAGAGTGCTCAGGGATGCTAGTGCTCACACCAGGGCCCCACAGACTACTCAAAGCCACATCACAGACCCCATGCATCTATGATCCAGGGCCCACCTGCACCATGTTGCATAGGGTCATAGTTCGCCTCCGAGAGAACCCTGGAGACATTCTGGAGACCAGAGAAGGTGTTCACCTGCTCTTCCCCAGAGACCTGGACCTAGAGAAGCTATTTGCCACCTCCACCACGTCCACCCTGCTAGACACCGGCCTCACCCCTCACTCCTCCATGATGGTACCTGGCGGACAAGATTGTTTTTTTCAAGCACATCAGTGCATGGATCTTATTCCGCAATGACGACATCCTTGCCAGCATCAATGCCCTGAACCTGATGCTGACCATGGTGGTGGCCAAGACCAGTACCAACTCTGACAACAACCACAGACCAACACTAAAGGTGATCTTCAGCATAGCCATCGCAGGGACCCATGCCATTCCACCCGCCCAAGTGACTAATGAGTGATACATGGACCTCCGCCAGTGCTTCAAGTGCTGCTGGTACTCCCACTACACCAGGGAGTGCATCGAGCTAGCGCAGAAATGCAATACAGTATCTATGTCCAGGAGCACCGATACATGGCCTGCACATTCTCCCACCGATGCTGCATGTTCTGCAATGGCCTGCACATTGCAGTCTCACTTGACTGTCTCCACCGGTAGGAGGAAATAAAAAAGATAATGACAAACGCTACCTCCATGACACAGCCCACCTCTTCCTGGGGTAACCACTCCCAGAACACCGTACAGGCTATGACCCAGCAGTCGCCACCACTGCAGACTCCACTGCTGGCCACACAGGCAAGCTCACTACCTGCTCTCATCTAGCCAAGAAAATTTCTGTCACTGACAACCATAGATTTGTTGCTATACTCCGTATGCTACTAGATGCTAACAACCTCTAGAACATGGTGATTCCTGACACATTCCTCGTGGCAAAAAATGAAGTTATTATCACTATTATTCTGGTGACTTTGAATACAGCCACCCAGATGGACGACCCAGCAGCAGATCATCCAACTGACCCTACACCGGAGGGTGGACCCTAGGCTGGACGCCTCCCACACTTAAGTCAACAGTGGAGCTTTAAGGAAAAACGATGACACCACACCCGACTCCCTAGCACCCTCATCAGCAGTTGGTCCCTGCTTCATACTCTACACAGATGTCCCGAGTCAACACTGTTGGCAAAAGCGAAATGAGATCTGGCCCATCACTGCAAGAAGACTTTTGACAGGAAAGATACTGTGCAAGACCCAGACCCCATGTACATTGATGCTGAAACCATGCAGTTCTGCATTGACCTCTCAATACTACACAAGGAATGTTACAACCCCGAGTACTTGAAGAGTTACCTCGATGGACAGCCGGAATTCTACGACGACCCTGACGAAAACCCGGTTGACGGCACGGTGAAGAAGAAATGCAGAATTAAGCTGAGGATAGCATCCATAAGCCACCTACCTGAACTGCCAAGCCTCCTGCAGGACATAAACTAAGAGCAGCCATAAAGACTTGATAATGGTCCAGGACAAACTGAAACATTGTTGTTTCTCCATTTTTTCTGATATTGTACTGTAGTTTGGTCATCGTCATATCTTCAGCCACGTTATTGTGACTTGTCTTTCTTTATTGTTTCTTGAGGTTGAAGTTATTGCACCGTGTGTGAGTGCACTAGATCTCTAAAAGAAATCTGGATTAATATCTTCCAATTTGTTCAGAATTTTTATGGTCTTGATAAGATCACCACTCTAGTATCTGGTCTTGTTTGTCCTGAGGCCTTCAACCTTTTATGGAATGACAGTTTATTTAGTTTTGGAAATGTGAGGTCTCTGTGTTTGGATACAGTAGTCGAAATGGGTGGCATCCATAGATTTGTATGGCTGAAAAAACACTTTTTCTGGGGGGAGCCCCGTTGGCTCCCCGGAGCTATCCCAGGCTGATATGCTAATGTCAGACTTTGGCATCAGTCATGTGTATGGAGTTCTTAGGCCTACCGGGGACCACGGCCAGAACCGGGCCCCCTCAGAGAGGCAAGGGGAGCAATGGCCTATAGAAGCCCCCGTGTAGTTGGAAGCATTCTATGTCTGCCATCGACCGGAACAGGCACCCAGAAAGGTAAGCGCCCCAAAACAAACCCCTATTCTGGTTAAAATTGCTACCTAAAACCGAACTAGTGGATAGAACTCCCCAACCGAAAACAAGCAAACTAGTGTGACGTCACACACTGCCGCTCCGCTGTCTGTGCAGCTCCCCCCTCCCCGAAAGGGGGAAGGGGGAGCCCCAGATCCCCCGCGCCGGCTACCCACACCTCAGTTCTTGAGGCTGATGCTATAGGCGATGGTCGTGTGCTCTGGCTCCGGTGTCGCTACTGCACTGTGCTTTGCGTGTGGTGTTAGTTTTGTGGGTGCGAGAGCCAGGAGTTATCTTCAGTACTCGGGCTGCATGCGCCTAGGGCTGCCTTCCCTAGGTGCCCTGTAAGTACTGCCCTTGGGGCTTGGGGCCACCTTCCACAGGCTCCTCGGGGTCTGCCTCTGCTGGTCCGTTTTACCTTTCGGTTTTTCGGCCGCCTGTTGGGCTCTTGGGTGTTCTGTTCTCCCTTGTTACCGGCAGGTAAGAGGCAGTTTGCACTGGTAGGGGCGCAGGGTGCTGCTCAGCTTGTATTTCCCGACATCGCGGCCGGCTCTGTTCCTTGGGGTTCGCTGTCCTCTTGCGGGGTTTTCTTTTTCTTTTTCTTTTTGCCTGGTGGGGGGTTCTGTCATTTTATTCAGTTTGTTTTTGCCCTTCCACTGTTCTCCTCGGTGGCGCCCCCTGCTAGGTCCCCGTGAGTGTACACGTCCCTGGGGTTCAGCTTTAGAAGTTTGCTTGGTAGTTTTGGGCGCCGGTTTGCAGCACCCTGCCTGGGACTACCTGAGCGCGAGTCCTCTTAGAGTAAACGCTCAGGACCCTGGGAATCCCCTAGGGTCCGATGGATGTGACCCCGGAGTCCCCACTCGCTGTGTGCGAGTTTGAGGGTTGCTCGGTCCCCTTGTCTCAGGGTGACTCTCATTGTTTTTGCCTCTGCCACGCTGCCTGTTGGGTCGGTGATACTTTCGACCCTGAGTCCTGTGAGTGTTGCTGCTTGCTTGTGACTCAATTTACCCAATCCTCTGATGATTCTATTCGGGTACGGGCGGCACGTGCGTTGCAGTCTAGGTTTCGTCTGTTGCAACGCGCTCGGTTGGTTGCTTCCCCGGATGCCCCGGGGCTGCCCCGCTTTGCTTTTCGAGACCCGGACTTGGGGGTGGGGGTCGCTTCGATCCTGGTTCAGTCCGCACCTCCTCGTCCTTCCCCTTCTGTTCGTTCTGGTCCCCCGCCCCTGCTTCCCGCCCCGAAGCGTCTGAGGGTTTCGGGGTCGGAGCAGGGGTTCCTTGATCTCGAGACTCGGGCAGCTTCGGGGGTTGCCCCTTCCGGGGGGGGCGGCAGAGGCATTCGAGTCTTGTCTCCCGGCCGAAGCTTCAGGGTCTGACCAGTGGGCCCCCCTTCCTTCAGCTTTTCCGGCTGCTCCGTCCCTGTCTTGTGGGGTCGGGGCTTGGGGAGAGGACTCGGCCTCGGGTCCTGTGGTGACGGACCTCGAGGCTGGGGAGGGGCTGACTTGGGGGCCTTGGGCCCCGCTGGACCCCGCCTGGGTTTTTCTTCCCACTGAGCGGGGCTTATTGTTACAAGGAGTGGGGTTTTCTTTTTCCCCCTCTGCGTACGAGTTGGATTTGGTGTCGGCCCCTCCCCGGGTTCGGTTTCGTGTTCCCCCGGGTACGTCGGTTCCGTCCTTCCGGAGGTTTTCGGCTTATCGCATCCAACCTGGTGTGGTGCGAGCGGCCTTTGCAGCTTACCTCCTGCGTGACCCGGATTATGCCTCGGAAATGGATCCGTCCACGTTCAGGTTTGGGACTTCGTTCCCTTTCTGGCTCCGTTACGAGGTTCCGGAGTCGTCCTGGCTAGCAGACTGCCCCTTGTTTGGTCTGGATTCCTGGCATTCCTTCTGTCGTTCCCGCACGCTGGAGTGGCGGGAAGCTTCCACGGTGCTTCAGGTTTTCCTGGGGGGTGAACTTGAGTACCTGAATGAGTGCTTGTTTGCCCCTGCCCTTCCCCGCGATGTGGGCATTATTCAGCTCCATGTGCAGGTTCCCTCCCTTTCGGCGGCGCTCGTGGCGGAGGACTTGCGCGCCCGGGGCCTTTTGTGTTCGGCCTTGCGGTTCTTTTCCCTCCTGGAGCTGTCTTCGGATTGGCTCGTGGAGGATGTGCGGACGCTTGGGTCCGTCCCGGGGTCTGGCACGTTCCTCTTTTATCCTGTCTAAGCTCGATTATGGTTGCCCTGCTTACTCGTCTGCTTCTCCTTCTACTCTTCGCCGTCTTCATGCTTTGCACCATACTGGGTTGCGCCTCAGTTCTGGTGCTTTTCGCTCGACTCCCATCCTCAGCTTGTATGTTGACACTGGCTTCCTATCTCTCCAGGACCGCCATGATCGCTACTGTCTTCTCTATCTTGCGTGGTCCTTGCAACATCCTTCCTCTCGCCTCTGTCATGCTTTAACTTTTACCCCTCCTGCGGTTCCTGTTCCTCTTCACCACCTCCCTTTTTCTGTCCAGTTATCTCGCTTACAGTATTCTCTTTCAGTTCGTATTTCAAATATTTTCCTCGTGTTGTTCCTTCTTTGCCCCCGTGGAGAGTCCCTCTTCCGCAGTTTTGTACATCCTTAACCTGCATCACTAAAGCTTTTACTCCTCCTACGGTTCTCAAACGCCTTTTCCTTGAGCACTTTTCTTCTCACTCCCGCTCTGTTTCCGTCTTCACCAATGAGTCTAAGTCTGTGGACGGTGTTGGCTTCTCTGTTGTTTTTCCAGATTGCACTTATATGTGTCGCTTACCTCCGGAAACTAGCATCTTCACAGCAGAACTTTATGCTATTCTCTATGCTCTTTGTCTCCTGCTTTCTCGTTGTCAATCTTCCTTTGTTGTTGACTCTCGTAGTGCCCTCATGGCTCTCGGGTCCTTTAATCCGGTTCATCCAGTGGTTGTCGAGATCCAGCATTGGCTGTTTCTTGTTCACAGTAAATTTAAGTTGGTTGAGTTTTGTTGGGTTCCCACCCATATTAGTGTCTCTTTAAGTGAGCGTACGGATGCTGCCGCTAGGGAAGCTGTCCGCTCATGTCCCATCTCTCGTAAAAGTATTCCTTATTCCAACTTTTACCCAGTTATCTATTCCTTCATCCTTACCCATTGGCAGGCTTATTGGTTGTCTGTTACTGGTAACAAACTGCATACCCTTAAGAGTTGTGTGTCCTCGTGGGCGTCCTCCTACCACCGTAACCGGCGATGGGAAATGACTCTGGTGAGGTTGCGTATTGGCCATACTCGCTTAACTCATGGTCACTTGATGGAGCGCCGCCCTGCTCCTTTTTGTCCTAATTGCATTGTCCCTCTTACAATCGTGCATATCCTTGTTGAATGGCCTGACTTCCAGGACGAGAGTGTGTCTTGCTTTCCGACCATCCCTCGCGGTCACTTGTCCCTCGATAGAATTCTTGGCGAATCGGATACTTTTGATATCGTTCGCCTTATGCGTTTCTGTTCTCATACTGGCATCTTTGGTGATATTTAGCACTCTCTGATTATTTCGCACATTTGATGGTGCTACATAGCCTTCCCGGTTTGGTGCCTTCTTTTTGATAATTACTTACTATCAATAATTTTCAATCATGGCAGTGTCTTCAAAATATAAAAGTTATTTAAACATTTTCTCTTAACTTGTGTAAAAATGAGCATCAGCTAGAAAGCAAATTACAGACTTTGAGTTATTAGATTTTATTCGCCTAGGGCTACTGAGAAAATACAGTATGTACTATATGTCAGAACTATATACCTTCCCTGTAATAATGTTTGGTGGCAGCAGTGGAAGTACACATGGTACACGGTTAAAGAATTTACTGAAAAAATTTCATTGCATTCTATTTATGAGTGGAATAAAATTCTAGGCATGATCATATGTGAAATTGAAAGTATTAAGGTGTTTGTGAAAAGAATTGCAGGTGGTGATTAATTGTTTATGGTTTTATAGGTACTTATTATAATTTTGTTTTGCTAGAATGTCAAGATGTCTGTGTGCCTTAGTTGTAGTTATGAGTGTTAAGGTGAACTTGTGTGTATACTTATAAGATATGAAACATAAATTGCCTATCTTGGGTACCTACCAGTAAGTAGGTGAAAGCCTTCCAAGTGGCAAACTGGTGGCTACAGATGGCTTTAATTGTTGCAGCATTTAACAAATTTTTAGCTCTGTCCTTATTTCTAATGTCAAATGAAGTATTTCTGATAAAGTACATTAATACATTTTTAATTTTATCAAATATAATATCTATCATTTACGGTTTTGTTCCTGCACAATAAGGTGACTGTAAAGTTAATTGGCTAGAAAGAGTAAAAAAACAGCGTTGAATGTAATGAAACACCATTTTCTGGGTGAGCCCCGGAGGCTCCCTGGAGCTTATCAGGCTAATGTATGTTATATTAGACCGGGACATTAGCTATGGAGTTCAGACCTACCAGGAACCAGCGCCAGAACCTGGCCCCTTTAGAGACGTTTCAGGGAGCAATGGCCCTGGAAAACCCCCTTGTGGTTGAGGGTTTTCCTTATCTGCCATCGACCGGGGTTAGGTACCCAGAAAGGTAGGCAAAAAAAAAAAAACTCCACATGGTAAGAAACTAAAACAAAAAACTGAACAGAGAGGTAGAAACTCCCTACAATCCCAAGGAAACAAGCAAACATCACACTGTACTGCAGCACCGATTGTCCACGCAGCCCTCCTCGCCCTTAGAGGGGGAGGGGGCCCCGGACCTCACCATGCCGGCCACCTGGCACCAGTTCGGAAGCTAAGCTTCAACCAACGCAAAAAAAAAACAACGACCAGTGGGAGGGGGGGTTGCCAGGGATGCAGGTTACATTCAATGCTGGTTTTCTGTGGAGAGCCCTTATGGCTCCCTGGAGTTTCATACCCAAAGAGAAGGAAAAAGAAAGGGCTGACCAGGAGGTGGCCGCCATAAACTCCGCAATGCGAAGTCGAGACAACAGGCAGCAACCTCCAACCCAAAGCAACACAAGAACGCATAGGAGCAGACACGCTTACAAATGAATGGGCGGCCAGGAACCTATGCGATCCATAAATCCTCGTGCCCAAAATGAGCCCAAGACATCACTAACACATCAGCGAAAGCTGCAAACGTTCAAACGGGAAGGGGCTCAAGGATAGACCGCAGGCCGGTAGACTTAAGAAAACTGCAGACGACCTGGAGACCCGAGCCCTGAAACAGGGAACGAGGGGAACCGGATCAACCCAAAGCGCAACCCCAGCCACAGCACGCAGGTAATGGTGAAGAGCCGTAACTTGACAACACATGTCGCACCCCCGGCCGAACCAACCAAGCATCAATAACCCAAGGACCCCTCCGGAAAGCAGCCGTCTCGACCGTCACCAGAAGGACGGAGAAAGCCTGCAAGTGTACAAACCTACCACCAGTACTAAAAGAGCAGAAACCTCTGTGCCAGAGGAGAGCCGGAAGCTCCCCGACCCGACCCACAGAGGCCAATGCCAACAAAATATAGCCTTTGAAAAACAATCTTGAACCAAAGGGGCTACCACAAATTGAGGAGAGAAAAAATAAAAGAGCACCCGGATCAATTACTAGGATGGCTCAGGCGGCGCATGAGCAGGCCGGAGGTGAAACACAACATGAGAAGCGTACGAAATGGGGTGGATGTGACGTCCACCCCGAACGCAAGCCGGAGTGGCTCCGCCAGAGCTGCACAATACAAGGCAACAGTAAGAATCATCAATTAACGGTCCTGAAAACCCAAGAAGGACAAGACAACCCAATACGAAAGAGAAGAAACCTATGAAGAGCAAGAAAATGGCGAATAAAAACACCAGGAACGTCATACTCTCGCTGAGGCGAAGCTCGCAGGTGGGACACCATCAACGAAGCCACCTGATCACCATAGAGATGGTGATACACCCGCGTCAGCAGAGCAGATGCGAAGAGTCGAGGAGAAGGCCGATCCAGTCACGTACAGGGCTGGTCTGACCTGCTGAAAGAGGCGGAGCCGCAACAAACGTCCTGGGTTCAGAACCTATCAAGCCATGTCTGAAAACAAAGCTGGGCCGGCCACCAAGAGACCACGAAGACTACTCTCCTTGGGAAGGACTCCAAATGAGCCAGAACCCGAAGCAACAGCTGGACCAGGAAAAGGGGAACAGGTAACTTCACCTCGACCAGCCCTGGTGAAAGGCATCCACCGTAAACGCTTCGCAGGCCGATAAGGGCACCACATAGAATGGGAGATGCTGAGACCACGCCGATGCAAAGATGTCCAAGTCCAGGAGTCCGTATGTCCTGCAGAGCCAACGAAACAAGTTGGCGACGACTGGCCAAACCGTGAACAGAGGAATGAACTGAGACAGGCTGTCCGCCAGGATATAGGACACCCCTGACATGAAACGCACAGCTAGCCAAACCCTGAGAATCCAGCAGACGAGCCACTCGAAGGGACCATCCCCAAAGGTCAAGGACCAAAGAGAATCCCTGTGGTACCGGCAATGAATCACTGAAAAACAGTTCGAATGGAGCCGGATGGGAGAGCCCCGAGTGACCCGAACCCTCTGAAGCACAAACCAGACAGCTACGAACTCCTGTACCGTGTCGTGAGCCCGATGGATGGACGAACCCCACCATCCCCGGCCGGCCTGGTGAGCACTGGCCACAAAGCCCCAGCCGAGAGCTGACCAGTTCGTGAACACATCGAGCCAAGGCTCAAGGAGGCGCCAAAGCACGGAACCCCGAAAACCCCAAAGAGGAAGCCAGTGATGCAGCACCAACACAAGATCCCCGGAGGATGAACCCAACGATTGCTAGAGAGGTGGAAGGGGAGTCCCCGAAGGAACCCAACAGACGCCGAAGCCAAACCCGACCCGATGGGCAAACCAGCATGGCGAAGTTCAGGCTCCCGCACAACTGCTCGAGCAACCGCTGAGTGACCCTGGACCCTCTCATAAACAGCCAAAGGCGGGACCACAGCCGCAGCAACGCTTCTGGAGGGTAAGACAAAGAAGCGGTCCAAGAGACCTAAACAAGACCCAGCCAGGTCCGAACCTGGGACGGAACTAGATGGAGTGGCCTCCAGATCACCAGGAAACCGAACCTGGGGATCTGGAAAGAACCACACCCTTGGTGAGCAGACAAGTGGACCGGCTGGGAGCCCACACCAGCCAGTTGTCAAGGGAGGCCAGAAACCAAATCCCGAGCAGATGCAGACAGGCCACCAAGATCCGGTAAAGATGCGTAAATTCACTAAGTGCCAATTACAACTAGGGAAGGCAACAAAAAGTGGCAAGCTTGAAGCCAGCCAACCATGCCAATCCTGGAACCCTGGAGAGGAACGTGCCAATAAGTGACCCGGAGGTCCAGGGACACCATCCAGGCACCCTGCCCCAACAGTAGCCGGGCTGGAGACAACAGTCTTCCGAAGAGGGCAATGAATCCAGGGCACAGACTGCATAAATCCAGAAGAACCGCAAGGCCTGTGTGTGTGTGCACTAGAACAGGCAGGAACCTCGGAAGATTGAGGCGGAACGACCACGTCCAAACACACCCACACCAAGAAAACATGACGAAGCGCAGGAGAAGAAGCCCACCTCACCAGCCCCAAACCCCCAAAAGGGGGAGAAGCCTCCCGAGGCCACCAGAGGCCGGAAGACAACCACAATGAGAGCTAACAGAGCAAGCTGCTCCCCCAGCACCTCATCAACAGCGAAGGGCGGTCCGTCTAATTACCGGAAGCTACCACAAGCTACACAAGCTTCACTAAGCTTCCTGGCAATACGTTAGTAATGAATAAATATGATATATTTACTCATTATAATGTTGGTGCTGAATGTACAACACGAAAAAACATAATTTTAATCTGAAAAAGTATCTTTTTATAAAGAAATTAGACGAAAATAAAGAGCTGGTGACGCCAAATCAAGTCGACGATCCAAGCGTCGGTTAGGTTAGGTTAGGTCAACCTAACCTAACATATCATATATTTATTCATTACTAACATATTGGCAGGAAGCTTTGTGAAGCTTGTGTAGCTTGTGGTAGCTTGCGGTAATTAGACAGACCCGCGAAGGGAACAGAACCCTCTCCGAAAGAAAATATATATATATATATATATATATATATATATATATATATATATATATATATATATATATATATATATATATATATATATATATATATACACACACATACATGTACATATATATACACATATATACATACATACGTACATACACAAAATGTATAAAAACATACATACATGTAAATAAAATAGAAAAATAAATTAAAGAAAAGAAAAAGACAAGCCGCTGACCAGTGGGCAGAGAGCACCATGCCGGCCAGACGAAGAAGGCACCAAGAGAGCACAAAAACTGCACCAAAAGGCCCACCTCGACAACAAAAACCCAAAGCCCGGCACGACCATAACACGTGCCAAGACCCAAAAAGATCAGCCTGCGAGCCAGGAAGACCCCAGAACCCCAAAAGGCAGAACCAGGTCACAAGCGAGGTAACAAATTTCCCTGAACCCACAAAGGGGGCCCAAGAGGAAGAAACCTCCAGAACGAAACCATTCCAGGAACCCAGAATCGAACCCGAGGGAGCCCAAGCAACCACATTTGCCGGCAGAATTACACCACAGCTGGGCAAAGCACAGTACCCAGACAGAACCCCAGGGAAACGGCAAAACAGACCAAAAACCGAGGGACAAGATGTGGGAGCAAGCGTAAACATACAGACACACTGAGCCCAAACCCCAGGGCCCAGACCCAAAACAGACAGAAAACGCGAAAACCGGTATAAAAACAAACACTCAAGTGTTCCCAGAGGAACAGAAGATGGGCAGAACACCCCAGAAAAACAAAGAACCAGCAACAGGAGGATAAAACCACTGAAAGGAGATGAAAACTCACCCGAAATGCCAGCTCACACACCCAGGCATCAATAAACAAACGGCAGCGCCGCCAGTGGCCAAGCAGAGAGTTATCCGCAGAAAAGAAAATGGTCACCAAAACAAAGGAGCCATGACCGACACAATAGAGCCAAAAACACACCAGCAAATGTGGGAAGGAAGCAGACTACCTTGAGGTTACCTTGAGGTGCTTCCGGGGCTTAGCGTCCCCGCGGCCCGGTCGTCGACCAGGCCTCCTGGTTGCTGGACTGATCAACCAGGCTGTTGGACGCGGCTGCTCGCAGCCTGACGTATGAGTCACAGCCTGGTTGATCAGGTATTCTTTGGAGGTGCTTATCCAGTTCTCTCTTGAACACTGTGAGGGGTCAGCCAGTTATGCCCCTTATGTGTAGCGGCTGATACTATTGATACTAGAGGAACGAAAAACCCCGCCCAGAAGCAGAAAACCCAGGCAGGGGCAAACAGCCCCAAAACTGCAAGCGGGCATCCCCCACAGCCCCGGGAACCCACAACAGAGGCCCCAGGGAAGAGCCATCCTCCACACCTCTGCCCCTAAAGAAAAGGAAGGGTCCAGGGAAAAGGCAGCAAAGATGGGCCACTGGTAAGACCCAGAAGCCTTGGAAGGAGGAATAGGCTCGAAAACCTCCGTCCCCAACCCGAATGGGGCAGCCCCCGAAGCCGACCGAATCTTGGCACTAACTAAACCCCACCCTCGACCCCAAAACCTGCAGATGGTCAAGAGCCGGGAACAGGGAAAGGGGCAAACAGCACCTAATCAAAACAAGGCGGCCCCGGGGCATTTGGGTGGAAAACCAACCTAGTGCATTTGCAGCAACCTAAACTGAGCTTGCAACGAGGATGCTGCCTGTACTTTGAACAGTAATGACATCAGGAGAGTACTGGAGAACAAGCAGAGAATACCTCTCGTAAGACTCCGGGTCAAGGTGTCAGTGACCCAACAGGCAGCATGACGGAGGTAAAAGTGGCGACTGTCACTCTGAGACAAGGGCTAACACCCAAGCTAACAAGGGGGGATGCAACACTGAAAACCCCTGTGACGTGTACAGTCACGGGGGCCTAGCAGAGGGCCACCAAACACTACAAGTGGAACTATAGCCACACTAGGCAGACCCCCCCCCCGGCAAATTAAAAGAAAAACAAAAGAAAAATCCTGCAAAAGTACACGGTCCCCAGAGGCAACAGGAACCGGTCGCAGTGTAGGTAGCAGGTCGCACAACACCTTGACGCCCTAACCAGCACAATACCAGTCCCTACCCAAGGCCAAACAAGGGTCCCAAACCCCATCTGGCCCCAAGGCCAAGGCAAATGCCAAGCAGCAAGAACCTCTACGGGAATGGTTCCCGAACGCCCCAAGGAAGATAACCCTGTCACGCAGGGGCAGTACTCACAGGGCACTTAGGGAAGGAAGCCCCTAAATGCATGCAGCCCCGGTACTGATGAGGAACACTTGGCCACTGCACAACACAACACATGGCAGTGAACGCCATGAAAGGCAAACACTGCCTAGGAAACTGAGGCCAAAGAAGCGTCTCTCCCAGTTGACATTAGCTTACGAACTGGTGCTAGACAGCCGACATGGTGAGGTCCGGGGGTCTCCCTCCCTCTCTTGGCGCGGGGAGGGCTGCGCGGACAATCAGTGCGGCAGTGAAGTGTGATGTTTGCTTGTTTGCTTATTTCTTTGGGATTGTAGGGAGTTTCTACCTCTCTGTTCGGTTTTTTGTTTTAGTTTCTTACCATGTGGGTTGTGTCCAGGGTTATGCTTTTCCTTCTGGGTGACTAACCCCGGTCGATGGCAGAAAAGGAAAACCCCAACCACAAGGAGGTTTTCCAGGGCCATTGCTCGCTGAAACCTCTCTGAAGGGGCCAGGTTCTGGCTCTGGTCCCTGGTAGGTCTGAACTCCATAGCTAATGTCCCGGTCTAATATAATGTCCCGGTCTAATATAATGTCCCGGTCTAATATAACATTCATTAGCCTGATAAGCTTTAGGGAGCCGTAGGGACGCCTCAGAAAACTGATTTTAGACTAGTTAGCAAACTGAATTGTATAAGTTGTGTGGAAAAAATTTACTTTAATTTCAGATAATCATTTAATTACTCATTTAGTTTAATAATAATTAAATCAGATTTTTACTAAGGAATAACTAATACTTTTCTCAAATTTCCAGGGAGTGATGTAACAAAATGTTTAGTTATATAGTATATAACTAAACATATATTTAGTTATATATAATGTATAGCTGATTCCCAGCTTTTAAATATTAATGAATATGTAAATTATCTAACTTGATAAATAATCATTAGGTTTTAATTATGATAAAAGGTTCCAATGTGAGTGATATATATCTTCTAACATGAACACTTTCAAAGTGATCTTGTGGTAAATGACACCAATATTTTTATGATCCACTTGAGAAAGTGATGGCCATTAGAAAGATGAGTTGCAATGAAAATTTAATTTAAAATGATCATAAATTAAGAAAATCATGTGAGATTAATGAGCACCTATTTGACAAAGACCTTATTGAGATATCCTTGTTATTCATTCATCTATTGTTTTCCATTTGAAATATAAAGTAATGTTGTTGCCTCAGTAAAATGTCATCTATCTTCTTTGAAGGACTGCCAAGTTAAATGTAAAATCTTTGTAAACAAAATAGTGTATTTAAATTCTCAAAGGAATGCAAGTGGCATTTAGAGGGCAGGAACTTCAGATACCTTGCAATATTTGCAAAAAAAAATTATATATACATGCTTCTAAATTAATTCTTATGCCATAAGTCAAAAGGGGTCATCCCCTTACTGTTTTTTAATTGAAATAATCTTAACTCCTGGTTCAATGATTTTTTTTTATCTTTATATGACGTATTCGCTGAAATTTGGACATTATCTTGTAACATAATTGTCTGTAACTTCATTTTCCATTAGAGTAAGCTGCCTTTAATACACAACCAGTAAACACTGTAATCAGGGTAATATATTTGATGTTTACTATAATTCTTTTCTGTAATATGACAACCATATTTTGACAAGAAGCACAGTTTGTTAAAATGAAGGTAAGTACTGTATGACTATCTGATTTTAATGTGACATCATGCCCTGCAAGGTATTTCAAATAATTAATTAATATTGTGGACATATTTTAAGTGAGGATTATTAATGTATGAAATGTTTAAGATTTATTGTGCCCATCAAGTTTTACTTTTTTCTGACAAAATTATCATGTATTTTTGTTATA
>NC_091206.1:24293737-24298737 GCF_040958095.1 Procambarus clarkii
CACCTGCTCATTAGCCCCCCCCCCCCACCCCAAAAGAGAAGGGGAGATAGGGATGCCGGCATGTTGTTTGTTGTTTAAGATTCGCTATTTGGAACAAATTGTTCCAAGTTGCACGGGCTATGGTGAGCCCGTAGAGTTCAGGAAGTCAACAGCTCACCACCTCAGTTCTTAAATGATTAAGACCGCCAACTGAAAGGAGGGAGGGTGTCAGGGAGTTTCCGGGGCTCACCCAGAAAATGGCGTTTCATTACTTTCAGCGGTGGTTTTCTGTGGGGTTTCCCCACCGGTTCCCTGAAGCTACCCAGGAGACAGCAGTACTACAGATCTCAATGCGAAGAAGAGACTGATGGCCACGAAAGTCTCCCCAAAGCAACACAAGGTTGGAGAGGGCCAGAGACATTCACAAGATACTTGGAGGGCAGGACTCTTTCGATCTCACATCACACACAATAGGGCAGACCACAGGCTTGCTAGACTGAATTATACCACAGACAACCTGAGACACACGAGCCCTGGAACATGGAACCAGTGAAACCAAAAGCACGTCTACTGTTACCGAACCAGAGACCTGCAGGTAGCAACATAACAACCCGTCCTCATACAAATTACATCACTTTCTGGGGGGAGCCCCGTCGGCTCCCCGGAGCTATCCCAGGCTGATATGCTAATGTCAGACTTTGGCATCAGTCATGTGTATGGAGTTCTTAGGCCTACCGGGGACCACGGCCAGAACCGGGCCCCCTCAGAGAGGCAAGGGGAGCAATGGCCTATAGAAGCCCCCGTGTAGTTGGAAGCATTCTATGTCTGCCATCGACCGGAACAGGCACCCAGAAAGGTAAGCGCCCCAAAACAAACCCCTATTCTGGTTAAAATTGCTACCTAAAACCGAACTAGTGGATAGAACTCCCCAACCGAAAACAAGCAAACTAGTGTGACGTCACACACTGCCGCTCCGCTGTCTGTGCAGCTCCCCCCTCCCCGAAAGGGGGAAGGGGGAGCCCCAGATCCCCCGCGCCGGCTACCCACACCTCAGTTCTTGAGGCTGATGCTATAGGCGATGGTCGTGTGCTCTGGCTCCGGTGTCGCTACTGCACTGTGCTTTGCGTGTGGTGTTAGTTTTGTGGGTGCGAGAGCCAGGAGTTATCTTCAGTACTCGGGCTGCATGCGCCTAGGGCTGCCTTCCCTAGGTGCCCTGTAAGTACTGCCCTTGGGGCTTGGGGCCACCTTCCACAGGCTCCTCGGGGTCTGCCTCTGCTGGTCCGTTTTACCTTTCGGTTTTTCGGCCGCCTGTTGGGCTCTTGGGTGTTCTGTTCTCCCTTGTTACCGGCAGGTAAGAGGCAGTTTGCACTGGTAGGGGCGCAGGGTGCTGCTCAGCTTGTATTTCCCGACATCGCGGCCGGCTCTGTTCCTTGGGGTTCGCTGTCCTCTTGCGGGGTTTTGTTTTTCTTTTTGTTTTTGCCTGGTGGGGGGTTCTGTCCTTTTATTCAGTTTGTTTTTGCCCTTCCACTGTTCTCCTCGGTGGCGCCCCCTGCTAGGTCCCCGTGAGTGTACACGTCCCTGGGGTTCAGCTTTAGAAGTTTGCTTGGTAGTTTTGGGCGCCGGTTTGCAGCACCCTGCCTGGGACTACCTGAGCGCGAGTCCTCTTAAAGTAAACGCTCAGGACCCTGGGAATCCCCTAGGGGGCGCGTGGGTCCGATGGATGTGACCCTGGAGTCCCCACTCGCTGTGTGCGAGTTTGAGGGTTGCTCGGTCCCCTTGTCTCAGGGTGACCCTCATTGTTTTTGCCTCTGCCACGCTGCCTGTTGGGTCGGTGATACTTTCGACCCTGAGTCCTGTGAGTGTTGCTGCTTGCTTGTGACTCAATTTACCCAATCCTCTGATGATTCTATTCGGGTACGGGCAGCACGTGCATTGCAGTCTAGGTTTCGTCTGTTGCAACGCGCTCGGTTGGTTGCTTCCCCGGATGCCCCGGGGCTGCCCCGCTTTGCTTTTCGAGACCCGGACTTGGGGGTGGGGGTCGCTTCGATCCTGGTTCAGTCCGCACCTCCTCGTCCTTCCCCTTCTGTTCGTTCTGGTCCCCCGCCCCTGTTTTTGGCCCCGAAGCGTCTGAGGGTTTCGGGGTCGGAGCAGGGGTTACTTGATCTCAAGACTCGGGCAGCTTCGGGGGTTGCCCCTTCCGGGGGGGCGGCAGAGGCATTCGAGTCTTGTCTCCCGGCCGAAGCTTCAGGGTCTGACCAGTGGGTCCCCCTTCCTCCAGCTTTTCCGGCTGCTCCGTCCTTGTCTTGTGGGGTCGGGGCTTGGGGAGAGGACTCGGCCTCGGGTCCTGTGGTGACGGACCTCGAGGCTGGGGAGGGGCTGACTTGGGGGCCTTGGGCCCCGCTGGACCCCGCCTGGGTTTTTCTTCCCACTGAGCGGGGCTTATTGTTACAAGGAGTGGGGTTTTCTTTTCCCCCCTCTGCGTACGAGTTGGATTTGGTGTCGGCCCCTCCCCGGGTTCGGTTCCGTGTTCCCCCGGGTACGTCGGTTCCGTCCTTCCGGAGGTTTTTGGCTTATCGCATCCAACCTGGTGTGGTGCGAGCGGCCTTTGCAGCTTACCTCCTGCGTGACCCTGATTATGCCTCGGAAATGGATCCGTCCACGTTCAGGTTTGGGACTTCGTTCCCTTTCTGGCTCCGTTACGAGGTTCCGGAGTCGTCCTGGCTAGCAGACTGCCCCTTGTTTGGTCTGGATTCCTGGCATTCCTTCTGTCGTTCCTGCACGCTGGAGTGGCGGGAAGCTTCCACGGTGCTTCAGGTTTTCCTGGGGGGTGAACTTGAGTACCTGAATGAGTGCTTGTTTGCCCCTGCCCTTCCCCGCGATGTGGGCGTTATTCAGCTCCATGTGCAGGTTCCCTCCCTTTCGGCGGCGCTCGTGGCGGAGGACTTGCGCGCCCGGCGCCTTTTGTGTTCGGCCTTGCGGTTCTTTTCCCTCCTGGAGCTGTCTTCGGATTGGCTCGTGGAGGATGTGGGGACCCCGGGGTCCGGCACCGTGTCCTCGGCTGCGCGTTCGTCGGCTGCCTTGTTGATTCTGTACCCGCCGATTTTGCGGGATGCGGTTTCCCTGTTCTATGCTTCCCGTCTCGCGTGTCGGCAGGCGGTGCTGGGTTCCTCCGTGGAATCTGCTTGGGCTCTGGCTCTTAGGCGTTCTTCACCTTTTTGTCCTCTCCTGTTTGGGGAGTCGGCCGTGGCGCAGTTTATTCAGGCTGCGTCGGCGGCTTGTCGTCCGATGTCGGACTTGTTGGTTTTCCGGGGGTCCCGGGGTGGGTCTTCCCGGAAAGGTCGTGCCAGGGCTCGGGGTTCCTCTCGTCGTGGTAGGCCTCTGGTGTCAGGTTTGGGGTTGGCTCCTCCTGCGGACCCTCCCTCGTCTGGTCGGCGCGGTGTTCGCGCTGTGCGGGGTTCTGGGTCTCGTAAGGGTCGCCGGCCCTTTCGCGGTTTGCCCCCTTGACGGGGCGATGGGGGGGCGGCTTGCGCTGTTCGCCCGCGCCTGGTCCCACGATTCGTGGACCTTTCGGGTCGTGTCTCGCAGCCTGCGGTGGCGTTGGGTGGCCCCTCCCCCCTTTGGGGGGTCGGGGCTGGCAGGGCAGGCTTCTTCCCCTGCGCTCTGTCGAGTCGTCTTGGAGTGGGTACGCTTGGGCGTCGTCGAAACGACGTCGTCCCTCAGATGGGTTTCCCGTCTGTTTCCGGTTCCGAAACGGGACTGCGCGGACCTGAGGTTCATTCTGGGCTTGTCCCGTCTGAACCCCTGGGTTCATTGCCCCTCCTTTCGGATGACTACGCTGTCTCAGGTTCGGCTCCTCTTGGAGCCGGGAGCTTGGATGGTGTCCCTGGACCTCCGGGACGCTTATTGGCATGTCCCGATTCATCCGCGGTTCAGGGACTGGCTCGGTTTTGTAGTGGGGCATCTGAGTTACCGCTTTCGTTGTCTCCCGTTCGGGTTGAACCTGGCACCTCGCGTGTTCACACGCCTTACACGGGTTGTGGTGGCTCGTTTGCGTCTCCTAGGTGTTCGGGTGTTGGCCTACCTCGACGACTGGCTGGTTTGGGCTCCCAGCCAGTCAGCTTGCTTGCTAGCCAGGGATTTGGTTCTTTCCCAGCTCGCCGGGTTCGGATTCTTGGTGAACTGGAGGAAGTCCCATCTGGTTCCCTCTCAGGTTCGGACTTGGCTGGGTCTCGTGTGGGACTCTCGAACCGCCTCTTTGTCTCTCCCTCCGGAGTCTCTCCTGCGGCTGCGGTCCCGCCTTCGTCTGTTTCTAGAGGGCCCTCGGGTCACCCGGCGGTTGCTCGAGGGGCTGTGCGGGAGCCTGAACTTCGCGATGGTGGTCTACCCGCCGGGTCGGGTTTGGCTTCGACGGCTGTTCTGGTTCCTTCGGGGTTCCCCCTTCCACCTCTCTCGCGATCGCAGAGTTCGACCCCCGGGGGACTTGCGTCGGTTGCTGCGTCACCGGCTTCCTCTTCGGGTTTTTCGGGGTTCAGTGCCTTGGCGCCTACCCGAGCCCTCGCTCGATGTGTACACGGATGCGTCGTCTCTCGGCTGGGGTTTTGTGACCAGTGCTCACCAGGCCGGCCAGGGGCGTTGGGATCCGTCCTTCCGTCGAGCTCACAGTACGGTGCGGGAGTTCGCGGCGGTGTGGTTTGCTCTGGGGAGGATTCGGGTGGCCCGCGGATCGACGATTCGGCTCCATTCGGACTGCTCTCCGGTGGTTCATTGCCTGAACCGCGGGGGTTCGATGCGGTCCTTGTCTCTTTGGGGTTGGTCGCTTCGGGTGACTCGTCTGCTGAGTTCTCGGGGTTTGGCTCTCCTGGCGGTTCACGTACGGGGCGTGTCCAACGTCTTGGCCGACGCCCTGTCTCGCTTCGTTCCCCTCTCCACGGAGTAGACGGTCGACGACGAGTCCTTCCATTGGCTTTGCCAGACGTTCGGGCGCCCCGAAGTGGACATCTTCGCGTCGGCGTGGTCGCGGC